>NC_056737.1:107972761-108246196 GCF_019279795.1 Protopterus annectens
TTAGCTAATTGGAGAAAAAGCAAATCAGCAGCTAATCTCATTCTGACATAAAACATCAAAAGAAAAATGTCTGCAAAATGAGAAATCTGTATGCTACAAAGAACTATGCTCTAGCTATCAAGGAAGATAAAAAGAATTAGTACCTTGCCACCACTGATTTAGCTGCAAACAGAGCATTAAGTATCGCATAAAATCTAGCCAGCATCTTTGAAGACAGACAGTATTAACTCGTAACCTTGTTTTACTGACTTTCAATGCTCTGGTTAATGGTATTAAAATCAGAAATGTTACACAATAATAAACATTCCATTTGTAGAAATAAAACTAGGTGCCATACTACAAAACATCACAGCAGTCTTGTATCATTCATTTTCTGAGAAATTCAGTATTTTGGGATGTCTAAAATGATCATAAAATGATGCATTTTTAGTACAACATACATTCACTACAATTTGTGAAACCTTTTGTGTCCACTATTGATTCCTCCAGAAGGAAATATTCCTAAGAGTTTTATGAAACATAACACTTATCAAAAGTATAAATACAACTAATATATTATTTCAGCTGTTAATCTTTCCAGTTGTATGCAACGTCCTTGAAGAAACTTAAGTTCTTTTAGGGAGGGTGGCCTAATGGTTAAGATGTCTGCCTTACAAACACAAGGTTCAGGGTTTGAGTCTCACAAGGGATAATTGGCTAGGCTTAAAATGGCTCGCAAGGCAGTTAGCTTAGTACTAATGTATCTATCTATCTAAGTGACATATCTAATGCAGTATGAGCAAAATGAGGACACTGTTCTCAGTGTGGCGAATAATCATTCTATAAGCACATGTGTGACTCTGGGGGTTCATCCTGGCTTTGCACGTCTGATTTTCTTCTCCTATATGACCTGCTGCTGGATATTTTCTGCATTGCATTTGATGAGAAATCAACAGTCTCAGAAGTATTTATAAAAATCAACTGTACTTTAAAAAAACTGTTTTCTGAAGTCACAAAGCTGGCAGCAATACACATCATCTTGAGTTTTGTATCTTGAATAGCTAAAAGCTACTGCAGCATTTTGGAGTATAAAACTGCTGTAGTATCACCTTACTGCTTAGAATAAGGTCTGAAAGTTGTATATTTTATTAAAAGTCAAAATAAGTTCCAAATTGACATCCTCGATGAATACAGATTGTAGGCCTCTTATTTTATAGGATTTTACAGTCCAGATCTCTCTTATACTGGGGCAGCTGTCCTCTTTGTAGTTGCATTAGCTGACTGGAAAAGTTCATCCAGACTCTGCCACAACTTGCTGCGAGGGAAAAGGTTGGTTTGTTTTTGCTTTCTTGCATTTTGCATTGCTTTATTGCCTTCTTCTACTTTGTAAACTGTGATTTATTTTCTTTACATTGTGTTTTACTTGTATTCTGCTTTTAATTGCATATTTAAACTAGGAAAGAGACAACAGCTGTCTCTCTTGTGAGTCTCACAAAATTTAAAAAGTTCCCTACCCTACTTACCTGCCCCTTATGTTACTTTGACCACATATCTGCTTCCCTCTCCCCTTTCACTGGCTGTTGTGAGCAAGCACAAAATAGATCATTCCCCTTCAGCTATTTAAATTTACTACCCATCCCACTGTATTCCATAGAATCAGAATAAGTGCCCATCCAGTCTATCTTGTTCTTAAAATTAATGTCTCTCCACTTTATAAAGCTAAATCATATGTTACCCCCCTCTTTCATATTGGACTGTTTAGTGTATACTGTAGCTCTTAGGATACTAACCCTTATTTCCATGTTACCTTTAAGATCTGCAACATCTACTACAAGCCACTAATTACTGGAGCTCCCACATTCTGCCTCTCGGTAGTCATCTTGGGATTAGAGCTTCTGTTTTCTCTTGATAAGAGGAGCATAGGGAATTCTCCAAGAGACTGCTGATCACTGGAAAGCCTAATAACTGCTTCATAGGTGCCAGCTTGGAATTTGTGCTTATATTTTGCTCCTAGTGAGACTGATTGGGCAGTGAGTCTGTGTTTGACCTTCCTGATTAGTCTGGTTGCTATTCAAGGCATCTACCAGGAAAAGGCTACAATAAGCCTACAGACCCATGCATCATCTGGGACAAGACTGTTGATCACCAAAGAGCCTGTGGCCTGCTTTCCATCTTGGGATTGGTGTTACTGTTTTAGTTCTGGTGAGATAAGAAGCAAAGGAGCATTATATCCCATCAGCATGAAGCTGTGGTGAGACTAGCACTAGAAGTAGCCAGGCAGTAGACATTCAAGCGACACTTCTTTTCATCATTCTTGACAAGCTAATTCTTTGTTTTCAGTAAGTACTGCTTGATTTGTTTCTAACTTCAGAATATCTGCCTAAATACTTCATCCATAATCAGGGTCTACTTGTTAGTTTCCCATCAAGTGTTTGGCAGGGCCCTGTATAGGCAGAGACACCTTGAGTTGACATCTGTTGGCAAGATCACCACTGATTTTCACCAATACCTAGTTGCACACAGAACTAGTAACTTGCAGTGACAAGCAGTGTCCCCAGAGTTGCAAACCAGATACTCCTGACATTACTTTATATTCTCACTCCAATCATCTAAATCAATAAAAAGAGAGTCTGTTGCCATAGATATGAACTTTCCCACTATCTCCGTTACCATCTTGGTGGATATGGGCATCCTGAGGCAATGTAGAAATTGTTTCATGTTTACTGACACCAGTTAATTCTCAAACAAATTGATATGGTACATACAAGATGTATTTACACAATGTCACTGGAGGCAAAGCTGTCATATAAAAGTACTCCTAATGTCAATAAGGTTGTCAGTAAAACACATGCTGCACTCATCACTCACAGTTCAAAGTAGACACAGACCCACATATGCTGAGACACTTCAATGTAACCTTCCTAAACCACAAAGACCTCCTAGATGAAGTACACAAATACAGTCATCAGCCCCAAATGCACTCTTAAAACAGCACCCACATCAACACATACAGCCACATCTCATGGAGCCTCTACTTCAAAGTCCATAAGGCAAGTCACCACACAATCAAACATTCTAGTCACGGGAGACTCCACGACACACTGATGTCCCTCTCAAAAGGCTGAGTAAGGAGAAAGTCACATTCAGTATCCACCACATTATGCATGCACACAGGTCACTGGAACACAAGACCAGTATGACTCCGTCATAGTCAATGTGGGTGTAAATGACGTGAGACATACCTTCCTAGACTATATGAAGAGAGACGACATAATGGAGCTCTCAGAATGTGTGACCCAGGCTGGTATGAGCCTATCATTCAGCAGCATTTTACCTTCTCCAAGGATGATGCCACAATACAAACAAAAGATGTCCGACTTTAATTATTGGCTTAGTTTCTGGTATCATTCCAAGGAGGTGTAATATTTGTCAGCATAGAAGGAGATTATCAGACCATACTGCTTTGCCTGGGATTGTATGCACCTCTCCACTCTAGGCTTTCGAATGTTAGCCAAAACATTGTCCTCCCCACAAAGCACCTTTTTAGGTAATGCCAAACAAAGTACTGCCAACATACTAAATCAAAACCAAGAAAGTCTAACGGTGTTACTGCTCAATTATAGGAGTCTGAACAAAAACCTCAACTCCCTAGAAGCTCTCCTCATTGAGACATGGTTTAAAGCCATTAGAGCACACCAACAGTGCAAGGTTACAATGCCTTTCACATGCAGGAGCTTTTCTTTACAACAGCAACAAAGAGAACATACAAAATACTAGTGGATTTGACCCATCTGGCACACAACTGGCTCTCAATTTGTCTGGAAGGAAGTACAGCAGCTTCCGCTGTAGGACTACCAGATTCAGGAAGAGTTTGTATCCTACAGCTGTGAGGCTTATTAATTCGGGCACCGACAATAATACCAAATACATTGAAGCCTCTCATTTAATCCTGCTGCTCTGAGCAATTACTGCCAGTAATACTATTACATAATATGATGGCTATACTGAGTCACATCTGAGGTTACGTGCAATATGGTAACTAACAGCTGCTCTTCACTAGACCCTATTCTCTATCTTAACAGGGAAGGGGTTTGGTGGTGGGTATTTATTTATTATTTATCACTGGATAATGGGTATTGAGTGTGTTTATGTAATGGGAACTACCTCGTGCATGTCGTACGTGTTATTTTCTTTATGTTATTCTCTGATACCACTGTATCAATGTTATTTACAATGCAAGTCTCTCATGAGTAGACATTTGTAATTTTGTTTAGGCTGCACTTGTGTGGTCCTAAATGACAATAAAGCTTCTTTGAATTAAGACCAGCTACTACACAGACAGGGACTATAGGTGGAGGTGTCTCAATCTACATCGAAAATAAATATACCTCAAGGCTTGTCAACAAGGATGATGCACCTGAGCTTCTCCACATTCAAATCACCTTAAGTAAAATACAGTACCAGTTCCTTGGAAGCTACAGGAACCCCCCTCTATGACCCCGGAAACCCATAACATGTACTTAAACTTATTTGAAACACTCACCATCCAACCCAATGCTATATTCTTGGGTGTTTAATTACCCCCCACTATTAACTGGGAATCATATAAAACACCAAATACGCAGGCCCTGATATTCCTGGATTTTGTAAACAAACTCCCTGGACCAGACTGTCAATACACAGATCAGGGGAGCAAACATACTGGATCTGCTCCCCATTAATATGGGAGTGTGCTGCACACTCCCTAGTGTAATGTATTCTCTGGTAAGGTCAGACCACAAAATAGTCACCTTTGAATTTAAAGTAAAACCTGAAACCACAGCTAACCCTGGAATATTCAGGAACTACTAAGGCTAACTTCCTACTATTAAGTGATAACCTGGCAACATTTATTTAAAGACTCTATAAACCCTGAGAACACTGCTGCCTTAGCTGAACTGTTCACAGAAACCCTACACAAGCATGTTAATAGCTGCACAGAGTCACCCGTACCTATGCAGAACTAACTCAAAAAACAAGCCACCCTGTTGGAATAAACACCAATAGGCTATATAACAGAAGGAAGAAAATCACTGCAAAAGTTAGGAGGCACAGCACCCAGCAGGATAAAAGCACTTTCAAACTAAAACTCCTGCGCGGACAAAAAGACTACTAAAACGAGATTTGAAGTAAATTTGTCCTCCCAGGCCAAGGACAACCACAAGGCATTATTTAGCTATGTACACAACCTCAAAGGCAATACACAGTTGTGTGCACAACTCACTGTTAATGGAGCCATCTACACGGAGCTAGAAGAAACATGAAACATCAAGTTCTCTGGAATTGCTACTTAACTGTAGCCTCCAAACATGCTTCATTCCTCATGATTGCAGAGCATCAATTATCCCTCTGCACAAATGTGGACCATCTACAGACCCTAGAAATTACAGTCCCATAAGTCTCACTAGTCTGCTATACAAAGCCATGGAAAGAATCATCATGGAAATTATCAATAATGTCATAATAAACCTCCAGACACTGGACCCAACCCAACTTGGTTTTGTCAAGGGCATGACATGCCTACTCAACCTGGTGGACTTCTTTGAGAAAGTCACTAAAAGCAATGGATGAGGGCAAAATGTTTCACACTTGTTATAACACAAGACTGCCTACCATGACCTGGCCAAGGTACTTGACAGAATACCCCACTTGAGCATTGCTGACAGACTCAAGAGGTTAGGTATAAACCTTTATGTTACCCAGTGGATAGCCGGCTGGCTCACAGACAGGACCCAAGAAGTTTGCAGAGGTGGACTCCAATTCTTAGAGGCCAGTCACAACTGGAGTCCCTCAGGGATCAGTCCTGGGACTGCTCCTTTTTGGCATTTACTTCTCTGCAGTCAAGGCCAATGTCAATTGCCTCTGGTTGACTAAATCTGCAGATTATTGCAAATTAGAATCAGTCGCTGAATCTCTCTACCAACACAAATGTTCTCCAGGAAGGGATGACACAGACAAATAACTGGTGTCAGAGTCATGGACTAAAACTAAATGCCAAGAAATCCATAATAGTATGCTTCAGGAAGTCATCCACCTCTGGTAACTATCATATTGGTAACACACCCCTAAGAGCTGACCCAGTACTTGGGGACAAGGGGGCACATATAGACAGTAATCTGGTCTTTGACCATCACGTGTCTATAGTAGTGAGGAAATCATTCTACGCTGTGCAATTTATAGACAAAGGTGTGGCACCTAGGTCCAAACAAGTCAATGGTCCACTGGATTCGTCATTCATGAGACCTATCACTGAGTACAATGTCATCTCTGGTATGAACCTAACCAGGCATATCCAACAACCAGAATGTCCACAGAGGTTCCTCACTAAAAGAATACAGGGCATATCCCTGTATTCTGTCTCCTGTAGGCTTGTTGAAAGGGAGATCAATAACTGACATACAAGGCATTGTCAGACCCCACTTTGGTGGACCTCCTGCATATCTACAAAAAACAGCACCAGAATTACCCATTCTAAAGACGTGAACCTTGCCTATAATATCAATAGGACCTACTTGACAGACAGCTATGTAATCCCAGAGACTACCCCTTCTCTGGAACAGGCTTCCCAACCATATGAAGCAGAGTCCCTCCCTAATCCAATTCAAGTGCAACTTGGAAAATTGGGTGGGTAGCAGGAAATTATCAGTGCTTTGGCACCTGTGTTTCTAATGAATACAGGCAGCTTGTAAATGGTTCATCTCTCAGGACATGGCTAGGCTTAAGGTCTTTGTTGGCCATTAACTTAGTAAACGCCTGTGAACCTATGAACTTATTCTACAGCTATGCCAAACATCTGGACAGCGTGACTTCATTTCTACCAGTGGTTATCTTCTCTATTTCCATTTTTAGGTATTTGCTATGGAATCTCTCTCAACTATTAAGTGATCATCAACAAACCAGTCCAGTTTAAAATCAACATACGATTCCAACTCTTTCTGTCATTAATATGCAATGTTCTTGATTGAGTAAAATTGCTCTGTCTTGGAAATGTTACAATGTTACCCAACTCATTTTTCTAATGTTTTCCTATTCCCTTCAGTTATTAGGTTCTGGTTGTATAAAATAAGAGTTTTTGATTCTTAGCAAAAGTTTATGTATTAAAACAAATTTTCAGACTTCTACCACATTACAAGTACAATGTCGGGGATTTTTTAAATCTGAATAAAACCATGGGTTATCAATGCTAACTGCCCTGATACAAAAACAATGATCATATACAAATATGATCTTTCCCTGTAACACCCACAGGCAATAAAATCAAGATATACATTCTTGTTGTTTTATAATTCCAAACATTCAAGAACTGTTTTTGAAGAAACTTTCTAGGGATGCAAGCAAAATGCAAAGAAATACTTATTCTGACAACATCCCCAGGGTCTCTGGACATATGGTTTTCTTCTACATTAGTAGTTTCAATGACTAACAGCACTTATCTGGCCTCATTACTGCCTGTTCCAAATTACATACAAGCATATTAATGTGTCAGCAGATAAATACCTTGCAGTTTGCCTAACCCACTAACGGGAAAAATTTCAGAGCATGTATAAAGCACAAAGGCAGCTTGACTTCCATATCCCTTCCTGACCCTGTCAAATATCCCCTGGGCTCTTTCATCCCACTTCTATGAAATCCTTCCTCTTATTCTGCCCTACCCTCTCTAAAAAGCTGTCCAAGAACTATGTTCAAAATAAAGTCTTGCAAGCAAAATGAATTACTACCTTTTGCAGAGTTGAAATGATCACTTTACTATGTCACTCACTATAATAAAAGGAGCCTCTTAAGGGGACCAGGTCTTATTATTGTGGGGGGGTGAGGGAGTACAGCTGTTCAAGATGAGCCTGCATAACAACATTATATCAAAGTAACTCTCCCAGACGAGGAAGAGCCCTTGCAATGAGCACCTGTTAATAGTGAACAATGAAGATAATGAATTCAAAGTTTGGACTGATGGCTGATTTACTGACACTGGCACAAAGACAGGCCCTCTATTTCTGCAGTATTTTATCAGAACTATGAACTTCCTAAAACTTTTAAAGTAATCAAATCACTCCTCTTATATACAGACTTGGAGTACACTGCAACAGTGCCATCCATCTCAAGCACAGTCTGCGGTGTTCATGATACAGGAAAGTCCAACAGTCCAGGAGTCACAGAACCAACTTGGAGACAAAGCTGCTGATGGCTTGTTACTCACTTCATAAATAAAGAATCAAATGCTGCATTAAGGCCATCTAGAAATTACTGGAAATTATACCTAGCGAACCTGTAGTACAATTGGCTACAGACAGATTTTTTTCGGACTGCAGCAAATAAATGGCTTAGAGTAGCTATCATCATAAAAATAAACAACCAACTTCAACCATGAGACTACACTGATGAAACATTTGCTGCAGTACAAGACCATATCTATAAAACTTGGATTAGTGCATACAAAAATTCAAGTACACCCCCCCCCCCCCAGCCACCACATTGGTCACCACTTGGTTGTCAGTGTAGCAGCACAAACGCATGTGAAACAGTCAGGCTCCACCTGCAGAATAACTCCTGACTGTAGCACCACAACCATCCCCTCAAAACACCATATTCTGGACAAGGAACATCCATCTGGTAATGGACGTGCATCACATTTAAAGTCAGTAAAGAAGCAGGAATGATTAGGTATGCTTGGGAAGCGAGTGAGCTAAACAGCAACTGCACTAGTTAATGGAGCTATGAAGAGATGCAATGCAAAACAAAATAATTACACCACTACTTTTATGCTCTGAGGTTTCCTAATTCTGGTTTACTTAATCTGGCCATTTGTGAACCTGCACAATCAGCCCACTTGTTCTGCAGTTGCAGAAACCAAGGACTCCCTAAGCAGGATAGAACCCTAATGTTTATTGTTTCCGGTCTGAGAATCTCCTATGAGTTGAGCCAGCAGACTTGCCTTTCCCCCCATGCAATACGCTCCCTCTCCCTGCAGTGGTTCTTTTACTCTAAACTACATCTGCCATGTCATAACACACCAGTGCTGTACAATGCATTTGGCTGTGGTCTAATTTCAGCTCTATGAAGGAGCAAAAATATTTCATTATTTTAATACAGCCTTTGCTATGCCACTCAACGCAGCTTGCATACAGTACTTTCCTGATACTCCATTATTTCCCATGGGGTTGTCTCAACCAGTCTCCTCTCTCCGTAAGAAAAAAAAAAAGGAATTGGCAATGGACAGACCTTCACAGCAGGTCTTGGTGATGCAGAGGGATGAGGCCTCAACTACAACTCAGGTGATAGGCATTTGATTAGCAGCCAAGCAGGGAAGGAGAAGAGTGAAGGGACATGACCCACACAACTGTCCTATAGAGGTGAGAGCAGGCACTCCATCAGCACAAGTGGTGCAACTTTTCCATAGATACCAGGGAAACCACCATCTGTGCTTGAAGATGGGAATGCAGGGCTGCTCTCCAGTAATGCCCCTTGTGAAAGTTGGGGACAACCAGTTCAACCAGCCATGCAAGGCAGCATACAGAGGATACAGCTCAGGTAAAATCCCAAACCACTCTGAAGGATGCTTTAATGATGGCCCCACTGGCTAGCACTCTCCAATCTGATGAGAAATAGAATGAATAGACAGCAGGGGCAAAATGTCAAAAAATAAAGTGGACAGATTGTCATCCCCTCAATACTTGAGCTCAGCCAAGAGGCAAGCAAGCCCACTCCCTATACACACTCACACACTTCTCTCCCTGTTCTATTATCCATACATTCTCAGACAGTTAATCCTTCTTTATATCTCTGTTACACTGCAATATGCAAAGGAAATTAAAAAAAAAAGAAACAACCCCTCCAAACTGCACTTAATTAACTCTGACTGCTGCATTTCAATAAAGGCACAAACTTTGTTGCTCATTTCTGCAAAGTGATGATTTCAAAAGCATTCTGCATGTTGATGGTCACATGCATGGATCTTGATATGCAAACACACACACACACACACACACACACACACACACACACACACACACACACTACAAGTATACCTTGCATTTCTACTGAACAAGTAGAAAACTCTTTAGTGATAATAGCTTGAAAGTGTACCCATTGCATGGCCTTGTTTTTCCCCTCTATAGCCTGCTCAAAACCCCACTATACAGGTGTGCCTCTGTGCATATGGGGGATGCATATCCGCATATATGCATCCCGTACCCAGCACTGGCTTCTGCCTTACACCCACTACGTGCTAAGATAAGTCTGGCTCCTCCAGAATTCTGAGCTGGATAACAGGATGTTGAAGTGGATAGTTGGAAATACAGAGAAAAGCAATATAAAGAACACATGTGAAAAGAAAACTAAACCTAACTATAAGTGTTAAGAGTCTAAACAAGTAGCAAACCTGCAGTTGGTGCTGATTCCACTTGACTGACTCACAGCTACATGCCAGATCTCCTGCTTTGACTGTTTAGACCAAGATTTGACAAAACTGCTGATATCTCACCAGAGTAGTGACTAGATTAAATTTACGTCAATTTATTGTGCTGTAATTTAAAGCTGAAAGAGGAACCGCTAGGTTTTTTGTAACTATATTATCGCTTACTGAGGTGCTCTGTGACAGAAGGGAAATTGCAAATCCTGAAACCGCCTGGTAAGTGAACTTGTAGTCAATTTTCTATATTCTATTTAAGTGTAAGAGGCACTGTAGCTTATGAAATAACCATTTGTGCTTTTGTTTTCTGAGTAGCTTTGCGAGAGGAAGGAATTTGACATATCCTGGACAAAATCCCAGTCCTCAGAAGTATCATACTGTTACTGATCAGTTGATTAGCTATGCCTGCTGTTTAAATTGCCATGCCATACGCATCCCTGTGCTCCACTAGGTTTATCTCCAAGAGCTGTGCACTGAGCAGCGCCAAGGAGTACTGCACTCCAGAGGTTCACTTTTGAAGTGAATTCAGGCTACAAGCCTTAGTGTTCCCCATTTTATTCCTTGTACTGCACCAGATTTTAGAACTTACTCATTCTACCTTTCTAGACAGACTAATTCCATCAGCAAAACTGTTGCTGAAAATTGCTGCTTCTGTGCTGAATACTGTGCTTAGTTAACTCCCACTCCTATTCCGCTTTTCAAATAGGTGGAGTATAACTAGGAAATCCTCGAATTACTGATGAGTACTACAAAGAAATGTTGTACTCCTTTGCAACAACTTGCTTTGGTAAAATGCCAAATCTCCCTTCCTAGATACTCAGAATAATTTACAATTCTCCCTGCTACTGTTATTTGTGCTTCTGTTAAGTGCCTATAAATATGGTAGAAATTCTAGCTAGACTATCTACCAGCCCATCTCTTTGCTAGTTTCTGGAAATCATGGCACTGCAGTCTGCTCTTTTAACTTCTTTTGCCAGCCCATTACCACTTTGCACCCTGAGGCAGTAAACAAGATGCCTTCTGCTTACTAAGAGCCACTTGTACCTGTCCACACTGATTCTACATGCAAGAATGTGGACGATAGACTCTGATCAACACGTTGTCTTATAACTGCACCCATCCCACATCAACACATGCTGTCACATATCTGAACCCATCCCACATCACCAACACATACTGTCACATATCTGCACCCATCCTACATCATCAATACATACCGTCACATATCTGTGTCCATCCCACATCATGTCACCCTCTCTACTGAGGAACTAAATAAATCTTTTTACAAGCCTCAAAAGTCAAATGACAATCATGACACCCAGTTCTCAATGGCACAAAGCCAGTTCAAAACCTGTGGTCTGCTGTCTAAGAGCAAACACTCTTACAGACTAATATTTTTTGACCTGAACACACTTTACAGTGGGGTTTGGGAATTTGCCCTTACTCCACTGTTGTGCAATCTTGAAGCTGCTATATATTAACAGGAGAGGGAGTGCAGGGGTTAGTCCCATGCATTTTCTTTGTTTTCTTCTAACTTTTTTAGATGTGATCTAAAAAGCTCACTTTTGGTATGCACTCGAGTGTTTGCTCAATGACAAGATGATCCCAACTGTACACAAATCAAAAGCAGCTAGCTGACCTCTCTAAGCTCTTAAAGTATTAGCCTTCTCATGCATCTCAGCTTTAGTTCATTTTATTTCTAGGTATAATCGATGCTGAAGCAGCGAATGGTTAGAAAACAAAATGAATACTTTTTCAAGCATCTTTATTAACATGTTACACTACATAGTGACACAAGTATAAAAAAAAATATTTTTACCTTTATACACATTATACAAACAATTTTTGTCTTTATTATTCAGTTTAACATTACGTACATTGCTCAAGCCCTGACTTCTCTGAAATATCACTCCTCCGGAACATTTTGTATGTATTGTTCTCTTAGATTCTATTTCTAAATAGATTTACTATTTACCTTTTATTTATTTATTTATTTATTTATTTATTTTTAAGATTCCCAAGATTTAACATTTTATTTTACAACATTCAACAATTCTGTTACTGTTGGTTTTGCTTTTAAAATTTCCATTTCCTAGTAACCAATTTTTTTTATTATTATTATTATTTTTTTTTTTAATTAAAACTTAATAGGGTCTTGCTGTGTCTAGGAAATATAGTTTGTTTTTCAGCTCACAAATACAAAAATAATTTCCTCACTTAACATTTTTGAAAAGTACCCTGTAGGGAATATTTAAAATCTATCAACTCGTTGCACCCCCCCCCCAAAAAAAAAAATGTTCCCAGGTACCCCTCTTTCCTATCACACCTCCAATAATTACTGTCTACTTGTGAAAAATGTGAAGTCTACCTGTTATAAAAACATCTAGGCAAAAACTTCCATGCAAAAAAATGGTAACCATTCTAGATATTGGTGCATACTTGGGAACCATACAAATATCCTTCCATTGTTTCTTTGTACGGTTCCTTTCCATTCTCATTTCCCAGTCTATTCGAACATCTTTTGACTAATCCTTATAACGATCGTACATTATTTTATATGCTGTGCTAATTACCCCTTTTTTGTACAACAACTGCTCTTGGCTCAACTACAATCTTAACCAGAGCTGATCTTTCATTTAACACTCCCCTATCCCTTTATCTAAGCCTACGCTCTATTATGCCCTGGTAGAGAAGGCAGTCTTTAACCTGCAGTCCAAACTTCTGCTTGGCCTCATCCCACTCTAGTTATTTGTTCACTATACCTCGATTCCTTTGCCTACTTTCTGCGCACCTACTTGCAGTCATCCCATACCTCGATTCCTTTGCCTACTTTCTGTGCACCTACTTTAAGTCATCCCAATTGCCAAATCTCCCTTTTCTTCTTCCATGCAAGCTTAGTTCAAAAAAGTCCAAAAACATGGTGTGATGCAGGAAAAACTACTTGTAACCAAAAAAAAACAAAGCGCTGCAGTGGAAAGCTGAATCCAGGACTAAAGACCAAGAGGAATCATCACAAACATGGTTTATGAATATTACAATTGCGTTAGTAGGTGTATTCTATATATAGCAACATGCAAGGGCTATACCTCATTCTACATTAAGAATATGGAGAGGCCTCAAATTTATCAGCATTTATATGATATAATGAAAGTGATTGAATCAAATGCTGTATATAAACATCAAAGGGTATGTAAAAATGGGGGGGGGGGGCTGTGTTTTTTGTACTTGAACACATACCTATAGACCCACCTGGAGGTCAATGGGAGAATAGGATAGAGTACTGGGAACTGTACTGGCAGCTGTTGTTGGGAGCAAATACAGAGCCCAGATTGAACAATCAAATCTCCATTGTACCAGTATTAAAAATGGGGGGTGTGGAGGTGGGCTGTAGCCCTTAATCAGTTTTTAATTTGTGATTTGGTTGATGCCTTTTAAAGGGGTACATTTTATGGTTAATATGTCTTGTGTAGCATACAAAATTGGTACTTTGTCTAATTTAGGTTTTTAACACGTTTTAAGTGCATTGTTCAATATCTTAAATACTGGTGGTATGACAAGAGTTTTCAATATTTAATTATTACTTTTTTATATACTCAAATGCATACGTCTTTAAACATACTTCTCTTAATCAGTATGTGTTGATGTAATCTATCAGACTTAACCAATGAAATTAAGACGGTGGATATAAAAGCACTATTTTCTGTATGATTAGTTCTGATGCAAGTCCATGTACTTTAAAACATATCTGGTTGAATTTAGCTAATGCAGCATTTTTCACTCGGTTGAAAGTTTGTGCTAATTTCACTTGGTCTTTTGAGTCCTGGATACTGCTTTCTACTGTAGGACTTTTAAAACTAAGTTGACATAAAAAACAAATTATTTTCTACTACTTTGTACATATAATATTCTGTAAGGTTGTTGCTGTTCTCCTTAACTGCCTGCATTCAAAATCTTACTCTCCCCTTATCTCTGAAATCCCCCTGCACCCCCCATTTCAACACAATTTGTTCTGCTTTTGCAATGTACAAGACTCTTAACCGTGTAGCTTTTAAAGTATCCCTTCACATCTAGTAATTCTAAACCATATTGCTCTATGGGGAGAAATATCTTCAACCACTTAATTCTTTCCTGCCCAAATACATTCCTTCAATTATTTAATTATGGTCCACAGCTTTTCCTCTGGTCAATAAAAATACATTTGCCCTGTATACAATACTAAAGGGAATAGAAGCATTTTACAGCTTATACCTTACTACATTTTACAGCTTGTACCTTACTACATTTTACAGCTTGTACCTTACTACATTTTACAGCTTGTACCTTACTACATTTTACAGCTTGTACCTTACTACATTTTACAGCTTGTACCTTACTACATTTTACAGCTTGTGCCTTACTACATTTTACAGCTTGTGCCTTACTACATTTTACAGCTTGTACCTTACTACATTTTACAGCTTGTGCCTTACTACATTTTACAGCTTGTACCTTACTACATTTTACAGCTTGTACCTTACTACATTTTACAGCTTGTGCCTTACTACATTTTACAGCTTGTACCTTACTACATTTTACAGCTTGTACCTTACTACATTTTACAGCTTGTACCTTACTACCCATGTCTATCATAAAGAGCTTTCAATGTCACCTTTTGTATTAGCTTTTTAGTCTTTTCCCACATATCCTTAGCTGCCAAAATAAAATCCTTTTTAATACAAGTACTGAAATATCATGTTTCCCATAAATATGGGTATTGCTGAACCAGTTCATGTGTGGAAAGCTAGTTTACTGCTATAGCCTTTGTTTTATCTGCGTTTATTTTGTATCCTGAAAAAATTAAACTGTCAATGTTCCACAATGCTGAAATATCCTTTTCTGGATTAATCAAATGCAAAATATCATCTTCAATCATCTTGAAATTTGCATCTCTTTTTGCCAATGGCACCAAGTATAAGGCAAACAGAGAAAGGGGACACCTCTGCCTGGCTCCTATTCAAACCCAGCTCGTCAGAGAGGAACCCTCCCACTTTCATTCTGATCTGTGACCAGTCATGTACGTTTCTTATTAACCCCATTATTCTGAAAGCAAATGCAGCCATTAACCTATTCATAAAATCCCAGCTATCTTTATTGAATGCCTTCTCTGCCTTAAGACCCTCCAACAATAAGTATTCCTACTCTCTGCTTCCCTTTTGATCATCATCGTTCTGTTAATTTCATCAAATGTTTCCCTCCTCTCAAAAAAAAGAAACACTTTGCTAAGTTTTGGCAACACCTTGGCCATTCACTTGGCTAGTAGAGACATAAAATGGATTTAAAGGGTCTTTCCCCTGTTTGAGTAGTGCTGCCACCATAGCTTTCTTCCAAGATGCTGGTAGTGTCCTCCCCCCCCTTTTATAATATTGCGTAAACAAAACCTAGATCTTAATCACTTTTTCCACACAAATTCAATATCTGCCTGGAAACTTCCCTGTTGATTGATTTTACACCACTACATTTTCTCATCCCCTTTTATCTTGTCTACTAACACTTGATCTTCATCATTCTAACACTGGCATGTTTAAGTCTTCCATAAATGTTTCCATTTATGCATTTTCTTGCTTCCCCCATTCCTCTGTTCTACACAGATTTTCAAAGAATTTCTGAAATATCTCTAATACTGATATGTGCTCGGATTATTTTTTATAGTCATAGGCTCCCTAAGCTTAACACTCCTTTCTATTTTCTGTTGCCCAAGTTGTTGTGCTAATAGTTTTGTGCTACAAGGTTATCAAAGAATACTTGTTTAACAGTGATCTTTTTAAACCTGGGCATAATATCCAAATTCTCCCTTTTTTCTTTTAGCACTTAAATAGCTCCTTTTTTTTTTTTTTTGACATTTTAGTTTCATTGTTCACCAAGCTTCTTCCCATGACCACATCCAAAAATATCATTCAATTAGATATTGGCAATGATTTATGTCCACCAGCAATGCATTCTGGGTAACCCATTTTTTTAGAGGAATAGCTAACATCTATATTATGGTTTCACTAAAAAATAATCACAGGTCAATTTTTAATGAAGGATGCATCACCTGTGAAACAGCTGAAAAATTGCCTTACTGAGATATAGAACACCCTGTTGCTGTACAAGCATGGAAAAATAGTAGATTATGCAATAATGCAGGTGATGCATTGCAGGTTCAGTCTTATGAAGTCATGTCAGGAGGTTTCCATTTTCAGAAAAATTTCCACGAGCCTGTCAATATCAACCCAATTAATTGCAAACAAAGCACACAACTTGCACAAAATACAAGAAATTGAAATTGTAAATAGTAAGGAGACAACTCCCATCATTAAAAATTCATTTACAATTGGTACAGAAAGTGCTACAATACAGTTTAAGGCCTCCCCAGCCACATATTTCACATGGACATGTCCTACCCAGCCAGATATTTCACATGGACACATCCTAGTCAGAGGTGACTCCACAGTGAGAGACAAAGATGCATCAATCAAGTAGGCTGACTAAGCAAAGGTGACAATGAGCTGCCTTTCAGGTGCCAGGATACATTGGTACTTGTAGTGAAGTAATCCAATGTGACTGTTACTGAATTGCGTGTGTGAACAACTTGAGGCAAACATCCTTGGATTATATAGACACAGACATGTGGACCTTCGAGCTTGCATCCCAGGCTGAAAAATCAGATGGTCTTAAGCATCATTCTACCTCCAAAAAACAACAAAACCACTGAAACGAAGGAAGTACACGTAAAATACGAATATACACACAAGCTTTTAAGCGTACAAGTTTAATAATTTGCTTTTCATACGAATTCATCTAAAAGAAAACTGCATAAAACCATCAGACAACTTCAATAAAAATTAAAAAAACGTAATATCCAACCAGATTCCACTTTCCATTATATTAATTATTGAAAAATACAAATTAATAAAATAACACACTGTAAAATGAAATAAAACCAATAATTCTTTCCAACAGAGAAAGATATCAGTAAGTAATATTAATCTGTAGTGTTCAATCTTTCAAGAAGCATTTTATATTAATAGTCACATTAAGTCCAGCGTGTTCATCTGCTTTCAGTGCTATTTGCCAAATAGTTTCTCTCTTCTCAACCCTATTTTTATAATCTCCACCTCTTCTATCATCCAGAACCTGCTCCAGGACAAAAAAAAAATTTTTTTGTACTTTTCACATATTATACTATGTTTATATAATGCATTGTTGGTATCTTTGCGTTTTTACAGCATAAAGATGTTCTCTTATTCTCTTATTAAATGATCTAGTAGTCATTCCGACATAAAATGCATCAAACCCAGAGCATAAACTAATAAATATCACATGTTCTGAATTATCGGTATACCTAGCCCTAGCTGTGATGACCTTATTTAAATCTGGTAAATAAATGTAATGGCCCTCATGTAAAAAGCTACAGGCACTACAGATCCCACATTTATAAGTGCACACATCTTTATTAGTAGGACAGGGAATAATTTTCATTTTGTCAAGCTGTAAAAAAAATGTTTTACAATATTTCTTTTATAAACAAAATGAGGTCTATCACCCACAACTCTAAATAGTTCTGCATGCCCTTTTAAAATATGCCAGTTAGCAAGTATAATATTCCAAATATCTTACCTGTCAACCGACATCTCCAAATTGCATACTAGCATATTATTCCTACAATCCCCTGAATTCACCCCTTTTTTCTTCTTCTCTTAAGGGCGGACATAAAATAGTGTTAAATAAGTATGTCTTTTGGCCATCACGTCATTAGCACTAGCTGATAACCAATCTTCTTTAGATCTATTCTCTATAAACAAAGAGAGCAATGAAATTAACCTCTGTCAAAAATCTATCATCACTGATAATCAACCTAGAGGCTCTAATAAATTGACCTCTAGGCATGTTTCTTTTTATAAAACCTGGGTGATTACTATTGTAATGTAAATAATTCATAAAAGTCTGTTATAAATATTACTAACAGACTTATGAAACATTCCATTCTAAGATGACATCCAAAAAAATAGTCTTACCCATACAACCTAAAGTAAACTGCAAAAGAGAAGTACTTTTATTCAGTTCTTCCACAAATAATTCACAATAATTTGAACCACCCTTCATAAAAAAAAAAAAAAAAAAAAGTTGTCCACAAATCTTCTAAAAAACAGAACACTGTGAAAGTTAATAACTGTAGGCACTATATCAGTCTTCCACCATCCCAAAACTAAGTTGGCAAAAGCTAAACCTTGGACTTGTTGATATTTGTTGTTAAACAAAAAATAATGTTCCAATAATACCTCTAGAAGGGAATAAATATGAATATTGCTATTACTAAATGAAGTCTTCTTGGTCAAAAATTCATAACATATTCTAATCCATCCTTCAAAGGGATGCTAGCAAACAAAGTAAAATCAACAGTAAACAGTTATAGTTTCAACATTATAATCAAATATATTGTTAAACACACTAATATGATCTAAAAAGTTCCAGGAATCCTGAACGAATGAAGGTAACAGACACCAAAGGATTCAAAACAGAATTCATAAAAAGGGAGATCCCTTCAGTAATAGCATTTGGTGCACACACAATGGGTCTGAACAGAGAGTTTATTTTATTTTTGTGAATTTTTGGTATTCCAAAGAGAATACCAATAGTAGGGTTCTCCATCAACAAAAAATCATAAACTGTAATCAATTTGACCACTCATTAACAAATCATATAAAAACCTTTTTATAAAACTATAGCCTCGATGTATCTCATCCAATGTTACTTCTACATATTCATCTATATTTTTGTAGCATGACTTCTATAGCAGCTTTGTAAGACTCATACATCACTACTAATCCCCCTCTATCAGCTTTCATAGTCTGTATATTTCTCATACTAAGTAATTCATTACAGCTAGCCTCTCATTAACAGACATCCTACCTCCATCAAGAATGATACCAGAACATAAATTCAATAACTGGCTGAGGTTGGGTGTCATTCCAAGGGGGTTCAATATGTGTCTGCCTGGAAGGAGATGGTCAGCAGTCCAAACAGCTTTGTTAGTGATGGCCTACACTTCTTGCCTTATGATTTTTGTATATTGGCAAAAAAAAAAAAAATCACAATTGTGAGTCTTTTAAGCAATGTCAATCGGCAATATCTTCAAACCTAACTAGACCAAACCTGGATATTTTAAAAGTTGTGCTGCTTAATGCTAGAAGCTTCAACAAGAAATCAACCTCCCTAGAAGCCTTCCTGTCCACAGAAAATACTGATAGCTGCATTAGTACTGAAACAAGCTTCTAGTGAATTTACAACAAACCCTTTCTACCAGAATTCAGTGCCCATCATGTATTCATACCAACCACAGAGGACATCTCTATAGCAGGTGGTGGTGTGTTTATATTTCTCTGCAATTACATCACATCTAGACTTATACAGCAAGACAATGACCTGACGTCCACCACATCTTAACTATGTACGAGACTCCCTACATCATCCTGCCTAACTGCTGAACCCCTTCTATCAAGGTCATCACCCAAGATGCCTATTTAAACCAACTCTGGTCATTTACCATGGAACCCAACACTATTGCTCTTAGGGACATCAACTACCTATCTATAATCTGGAAGACCTATGCTACTACAATTATGCACAATTCTTGCAACAGCTCACTAGTGCCAGCTTATTTGATTAGACTATGCCCATTCCTACCAGATGGGTAACTATAGTTGACTCAAACATTGCACCACTATGCCATATCCCTGTAGGCATCTAATTAATGGTCAGGGATGATCAACCATTTGGTAGTCTTTATCATTAGGACACAATCCAATATGCTCATAAATCCTGCTATTATTAGGAATTTGTACAAGACAACCTTGTTTTAACCAGTTAAAGGCCTAATGCAGTTCAAAACCCCTCCCCCTTACAAGGGCCCAGAACCAATACCATTGCTTTTGTAAAGAGCTTCTATGCTTATTTTAATGCCTGCATCAAGATATCATTTCTAATCCACCAAAATATAATGCTAAATTTAGGAATAAATCCCCTTGTTGGACCAAATTAGAAACATATAACTTACTCTTAGCAACAAACTGAAAACTTCACATTCCAAAAATTAACCTCAATAAATTAAAAAAGGAACATAGAAATAAAAAAAAAGTATGATTTGAATTGTCACCACTAGCAAGGGCAAGCCTTCAACTATCTAAGGAAGCTTAATTAAAATGCCTAGCATTGTACAAAACTAATACATAAAATACCATACCATGAGGAAACAGCAAACAAGTAAAAAATTAGTTTTCCTACTGTCACTCCTTGGCATTCCCAGCATAAATTATCTAACCCCCCAAACCCCCTCCCCCCATAGACCACAGAGTTCTGAAGAAGTCTTTGTTAAAGACGAAAGCGCTTGACTGCATTTGGTCTGTTTTTGCTGTCAATAAATTGGATTTGTGGTTTGGACTTTGGTTTGTGTGGTTCCTGGGCCTCTACCTTCACTACTTATAGTCAATAAGATTTTACATGGCTTATTTGAACATGCATCATTACAGACTTCATAACCAAATATATAGGCATCTTATAATCCCTTGACCCAAACCAGAATGGGTTTGTGAAGGGTAGATTCTGGCAGCTTAACCTAATGAACTTCTTTGAAGGCCTCTGATGAGGGGATGTAAACACAGATTACTTTGATCAGGGCAACATCATTGATATTCTCCCCCATTCAGGCAACACAGATGAAGTAATCACACCAAATCTGAATCTGTATGGTACTTCTACACAAACAGAACCCATTAAATCAAAATTAGAGGGGGATGAGGCACTCTCTCCATCAGAAGACTCACTATCAGTGGGGTCCCCACAGAGCTGTGAACTGGCATCGCTCCTGTTTGGTATCCATTTCTCTGATGTCATGAGTATCTGGTTGAACAAATTTTTGGAACCATCATTAACTCACTGGATCCACTGGATACCAAAAGACAGCGTCACAAACACATGCTGCCAGGTCCACAAAATAAGGAAAATGCTAAAAAGTGCAGTACCATGTTTTTGGTTACCACAATTATAACACAATGTACACCCCTAATGTCAATTATGTTCTTTGGTTAACATAATTACAATACAATGTACATCTCCTAATAACAATTTTGTGGGGGAGGGTGTGATGTCCCCACTATGGGGCAGTAATCAAGGCACCTGAATCCTCACCACTGGCACTGGAGAGGGACGTTCACTTGAAACCAAAAATGGATACACGCAGCATTTCCAGATGCAACTGTCTGGATCAAGCACAATTTCCCTTAGCACACACGGAAAGCATTCAGTCCTGGGTCTGGGTTTCCCCCTCTGTCCAGATCCCCCAATAAGACTCCTCACTGGTACAGCTGTAGGGTTGAGTCCTTCAACCAAGTGTCCAAGACAAGTCCTAAAGCACCATCTCTGCGAAACTGATGCTTTGTGTCCTGCTCCAAGTAGCAGATAGATACATGCAGACAGACACCTGGGAAAGGCTGGCACAGATTTACTAGATATGCCCCTTCTGCCCAGACTATAAGGTAGTTACACTGCCAGCAGACATCACAAATCCAGCTAATCTATGGCTCTTACAGGGATACCCAATTATACTAAGTGAATATTAATACAAATGAAGGATTGTGTTTGGCCAGAGTAGTATGGCTTCCAGGAATGGCCACAGTATCACCAAACAGATACAAGTCCTCTCGAAGTAGAAGTTTAAAGTATTCTCTAAAGGACCAGCCACAGTGAAAGGTTTAAATATATGTAACAGTAAATAATAAAAGAACATGAAAATTCTAAATATCTAATAATAAATACCACAGTTTCAATCACAGAAAATATCAAAAATAACACAGGTGGACAGATTCACAAAGTTACAAAAAGAAAATACTTTAATAAAAAGAGGCAAACTACGGCTGGAAGGAACCTGCGAACACTTATTCTTAGCACTTTTGCTCTGTTTAATGTGTTGACAAGAACTTTTGTCAGAAATGTTTGTAAAACATACACACTCCTTAAAAAACATTCATATAGTCATACGATAAAGTCAGACAATGCAAACAATCTTTTTGTCTATGACAACATTGCAAAATATAAGATGGAATCTTTATGGCCCAAATTAAGTAATTTAATTTCTTACTATTTTTCAAAGTCAAGTGGATTGAGATTAACCTCTTCTCTTCCAGTATCCTTTGTTGCAATATATACATTTCCAGAGTTACAATAATACATCTACATTTCTTCCTCTGTACAGCAGGACAAACTGTTGATACAGTTTTACACAAGCTGCTTTACAAATACATTTTCAACACAAGCATCTGCACATATCAGTTTAATATTCAAACAACATAATTCTTTACTAAATTCCAGCTAGCTGTTGCTGGCATACATTACACATCCACTGCCCTACTTCTCCTGGCGCAGCTGGCAATACCTCATATCATCACATCAGGGGTATGGCCACTTTCATTGGCAACAAACCCTCATCCAATTGCTATGCCTCTATGATCATCTTTACATACTTCTACGACCTAGCCCAGCTGATTACCAAGGGTATACTTTCGAGATGTAAGGAAGTTATTCCTCTCTCATCCTCTCTTAATAGGACAAGCAACTATACTCCCTTTAGCATGGACCTTACGAAACACAAGATCTAGGTTGAAAGTCTCAGATGCTTCTCCATTATACAAATCAAAGGTCTGTGATCCATGTCCTGTGCATATCACCCAAACGCCATTCCTCCATTTGCAGTCTCACATGGACCCCTACATCATGAACTCTGCATCATGTAGTAATTTTTGCATTCACAAAATCTGTGACTCTACAAATTCCCATACTAGAGGTCTAAACCTCCACTGCAATATTGGCAAACCTGCTGGATGGAGAAAATCTCAACGCAAAGAATTCCCTTCCATATAAGCTCTCTCTCTAACCCTCTTTAAATACTACCTGAAAGACTAGATGGGAAATCACAAATACACTCCTAAGCTTACCTCTCAATCCCTTATGGAAAGGGCAGCAGAGTGGTGCAGCGGTTAACGTTGTCGTCTTACAGCAACAGCTTCTCTGGTTCGATTCTCAGCTGGGGTGCCTTCTGTGCAGAGTCTGCATGTCCTCCCTGCTTTCATGTGGATTTCATCCGGTTACTCTGGTTTTCTCCCACATTCCAAAGACATGCATTTTGGAGCGTTTCTCCCTGGGACTCCACTGAAATAGACTCTGTCCTGGTTGAACTTTCCTCGTCAACAAATGTTAAATAAAATAAAAAATGCAGTAGGAATTATTTGGGATAGGCTTCAAATGATCCACCCAGATTAACTGCCTAGTGATTTCTGAACCTAAAACAAAGACTGCTGGTTCTATTTGCACACCAGGTGCTTGGAATCATTTTCCAGTAGGGACTGTTGCAGTGCCTAAATTCAGATGAGATATTAATCAGGGGCCCCATCTGTCTGAGTTGGTAGCATGTCATATGGATATAAAAGACCCTATGGCACTTACCTAAAAGAGGAGGGATACTTAGTTTACACATCTACATCGCACATAACTAACACAGTTATTTACATATTATACATACATATTTGCACAAAAACCTATACTTCTGTTTCCATATTTATTATCCTATTCATTTTGACACAGCCACATTCTTATTATTTTAGCAGTAATTATCCACTTTTTATTAAATATTACTCTAACCATTCTAACTATCCGTATTTCACTTATTGATGCATAAATATTTAGAGCAACATTTTCTACATCTAGGTAGCGTACTTCGATAACTATACAGAATCATATTCATATCAACATTTTGTATTTTAGATATGTTCTTTTGAAAAAAACTTGCCTCCACTACCCTTCCCACTCTTTCACATCTAAAAGAAAAACAACATGTTGCCATTTTTCTGTTAGGACTTTGTCCATAACTTCACTCTTCACTGGGAGCTTAAATTACAAAATATTATAACATTGTACTATATCTGTTAACAGTTTATTTCTAGTCTTTATGGAGCTGCGTAGATCTCCACTCAAATCTTAGCATGGTTGCATGTATTAATATTGTTCCATTACTTTCTCATATTATAATTCTCTTCCCCTTCTCATTCCCTCTGCATTTCTATAACATTTTATTTTGATAGTCAATTTCAAGAGCCAGTTTCATACTTAACATTTTTTCTTTTAAAATTCTTCATAGTTATTCCATAAAACATGTGCAGAAGTTCCCTGAACCTGATATTTTCTGCACTTCGTTACTAGGCTAGGCCAAATGAACAGCTGGATGAATTAATCCTAAACAGCAGTTATTTTTAACATGCAGTGCTCCTTTCTTCACATAATTTAAACTTTAGCCCAATATTATCTGGGAGACAAAAACAAAAATCATAACAATGCCTTTCAGTTTATTATTGGTAACATACAGACACACTGCCCACATAATCTAACTTTCCTAAAACTAGAGAATTCAACAAGGCATCCTTTAAAAAAGTAACCTAAATATAGTCTGTAATCCCATCAGATCTTTAATCTTCTCCAATACTTTCCCGTTTTGAATTGCGCTATTGTTTTTCTAGATCTCATTATTAAATACCATAATTATTGACTAAAAAAGTAAATTCTTTCAGTATTTGGCACTTCTTCAAACCCATTATTTATTTAGTTTGTTTACCTGGTTAGTACACACTGATCACAATAGGCCCTTTGCAGTCCCTGCCTAGATGAAGAATTCACAAAAAAATAAATAAAAATAAATAAGAACAATAAAAAAACTAAAAGAAAACATTCACAAATACAGTAATCACAGAAGGTAGACAATTCTGTAGAAAACTGAAACAAGAAGTATGCAATATTAATTGCAGAAAAATAAATGTAAATTAATATTACTAGTAAATAGAAGACAAGCATTTTTAATGGAATCTCACTTTCCTTTTCACATCCAGACATTCGGATGACCTTTATCATTTTTATTATTATAAACACAAGTACACAAACTCTTCAAATAAAACTCTGCTCGGGTACCTATCAAGACCATTCAAAGCTGAATGAACACTCTCTTATCTGTACAGTTTGCCGTAACAGAAAAAAAATCTATTCCTTGAGCAACAGTTTATCTTGCTTTCACATCCTCTAAAATATTTCCAGAAAAAAGGATTAAAAGTCAAATCACAGAAATTGTTCCTTACCAAAATGCATTAAAGATCATGCATCATATGCATCGAGACCAAATAGCACCTACCAACCAATCCCAAGCAAGGTATTTATCAACAGTACTGCAAACCACACAAACTGAAGGAATGTAAAATAAATACAACAATCCAGTTCAGGAATATAGAAGCAAATTTAATACATTCTAGCGCCTCAGCATATGCTGCCTTCAATGGAATATAGAACTCTTGTAAATCACACCTTATATACATTTATTTTATTTATTTATTATATATATTTATCAACAGTACTTTTTTTTTGCTTTGAACCTCATCACTGGTCATCATCAAGTTCTGACCCACTACAGGATGGTTTCTTCATCCGCTGCACCAAGTTTCTCATAAGAATATTCTCCCGGAACAGTTTTTTTTTTTCACCACAATATTAGCTTTTGAAGCTTGCATACACCTTAAATTCACAGACCTTCTAGATTTACAAATAGTTTCTGCAAATCATCTTTCCTGATCTACCCCACCACCACCAAATGCTGTGCTTCATTTAACAGTTCAACGTGCTCAGCGTCCTTATGAGGGTGGGGAGGGTGGCCTAATGGTTAAGGTGTTTGCCTTACAAACACAAGGTGCAGGGTTTGAGTCTCACAAGGGATAATTGGCTAGGCTTAAAATGGCTCGCAAGGGCAGTTAGCTTAGTACTAACCTATGAACCTATGAACCTATGAAGTGGACTCAACATTCAGCTTCAATTTGTGCAGAAATTCCAGCAAAGATAAACCTTCCAAACTCTTGGCTGAATTATAATAATTTGAATTACCTTCTCTTCAGCCTACATGTTAAGCAACTTCTACCACTCACACTGGACCTCTGACCTCTTTAATACTATAATCCCTTTATTGTCTACTTTGGACTCCAAAACAAAACTGTATAATACACAGTTTTTAAGCTAAATATTCAACATAAACATCATAAACTGTTTCAGTCTCCTGTCAAACAAACAGTTTCTTCCTCCATCGCATTTCTCCTCCTACCTGCCCTTGTACTAAGGAGGAGATTTTTAAGGAAAAAACGGGGAAATTTCTCTGGTACCTTGGCCAAAATTTCCCTTGTCAGCATAAATACCATTTTGGGTTTCTAATAAAAAGAAGGCACAGGCATAGTGGGACAAATCACATCAACCAAAACATAAATAAATAAAAGTTCAGCTAATTACTAAGCTTTGCAAAGTTTTCATTTAAGTGGCTGTGATGCTGGTGCCCTGGCCCAGCAATCAAGGAGCCTCAGTCCTCACCACTAACGCCAGTCTCGTATAGGAGGAAAGGATAACAAATACACACAGTAAAGTGCAATCTCCCTTAAGAGCACACAGAGATCACAGTCAGTCTGGGGCTGGTTGCTCCCTTGTTCTCCAGGTCCCCAATAAGACTCCCCACTGGCACAGCTATACGGTCCAGATCTCAGCCTAGTGGGCATGCTAAAACCTCCAGCACCCTCTCTGTCCAACCAGTGCTTTGTGTCCCTGCCCAAGTAGCTGACACAAACACACACACACACACACACACACACACACACACACACACACACACACACACACACACACACACTTTAAGAGTTTATGCAATCACATAGACACTCCTGGAGAATACTGGCACAAGTTCTCTAGCTGTGCCCCTTTTCCCCAGACTATACGGTAGTACAAGCTGCCACCACACCCACTAATAGTTTTCAGCTACTCAAATGCCCTTAAAAGGATGTCCCATTATTACTGTGCAATATTATTATCCAATTGGTAGTATAGCCCAGGGCTAAAGCTATTGAAGTGGCTTTATACAATTTTACCAAAGGCAATGTTGAAGCCACACTGACGTGAGTTTTCACTAAAACTTTCTCATATGGAGCATGGTGAGGAGCAGCATGCAAATGGTGGAAGCTGAGGTACCAAAGAACCCTGAAAAATTCCCTGGTGGACACAGATGCCAGAGAAAGAAGCAATTGGAAGAAAGCAATTACAGACTTGGAGATGGGCAGGGTTGCCAACATAGAAACTGTCTGAAGCATGCAGTAGTAGAAAATATGATCCTGGGAAGGAGTCAGAACTGATTTCTGGACGTTTATGGTGAACCCCAAAACTCTACAACAGCAAGACAATAAACTTGAGGTCTTGCAGCAGGGTGTTGAGGGAAAGGGCTTGGATAGGCAGATAGTCTAAACAAAGATCTGAATTCCTCAAACCGCACATAAACCAATGACAGGAGGGAGGCATTTGAGGAATACCCTTGATACAGTAGACAGCCAAAGGACAAATCAGAGAACTGAAAATGCAAGGAAGAGACAGAAAAATTTCCTGAAGAGAGGATGGATGGATATGTGAAGGTATGTATCCTTAAAGATCCAGAGAGACCAGAAAGGCCTGGGGTAAAAGAGGGAACAATGTTTGCAGAGAATGTCTGAAAGGAAGGAAACAATGTTTGCAGGGAATGTCTGAAAGGAAGGAATCTTAAGGGTATTCAGCTGGGAAAGATCCAGAATTAGTCTCCAAGTGTCCTCTTTCACAGGACCAGAAACATCCTGGAGTAAAGTCCCTTCCTCCATCTGGGCACGAAGTGCTGCCTGAATGGTGCTCCAAGCCAAAAGAGAAAGAACCACCTCTGGGAAATGAGAGAGCTGCTCCCAGAGGAAGTTCAGGAATGCCTGAAAAGGGAGGGATTTCCAAACAAAGTATCCTTGACAGATAATGGACAAAATCCAAGAGTTGAAGTTATCCGAATTCAATCTGAAAGAGACATGAACAGAGGAACAGGAGAACCTGACTGAAGGTAAGAGGAAGTAAATTGTCAAACATAACCCAGCTTGTCCCAGAAAGAGGGTTCTGGGAGGCAGGAGCCTGAGCAGACTTAGCAGGAGGCCCACATCTAGAACTCTTCTTGCTCTTGGGAGAACGGTGAGACTGCCCAAAAACAAAAGCAGAGACAGAGAGAAACAAATATATGTTTCAACTCCTGCGAGGCTTTACCCTTGGCCTGGAAAGACCTGAAAAGTTCAGATCATAAAGATTTTTATTATCTAAAGAAGCATCCAAAATTTTGGCCATAATGTCTTCAAGCAGAATCTAAGAGTTTGAAGTTATCTGATGTCAATCTGGAAGAGACATTGACAGACAGACGAACAAGGGACCTTGACTGAGGGTAGGGAGGAAGTAAATTGTCAAATAGAATGTAGCAGTGAAAGGGACTAAGCCTTCTTCTCAGGGTCAGGAAAGTCAGAAAACACCTTAGAAGCTTGAGAAAAGACAGCGAAAACATACCTGGTCATACAAGTCTTTGAGGTGATGGTCCTAAAGGATAAAGTGGCAGCAGTGTAAACTTTTTTGCCCAGCCTTTCCATAGTACTGCTATCCTTATCTGAGGGCAACAGCTTGGTAGAGGCAATAATCTGGATATTTTATCAGAGGAGACTGACATTACAGAAGGTTCAGCAGAAGGGCATTTGTAAAAGAATCTTGCAGTCCTCAGGTAGTTTACAAAATCTACCTAGCCTTTTAGATGTATGGGGGATATGGATGATGCTAAGAAAGTATCCAGAAGGGCAGCCAGAACAGGAGGAACATCAGATGGCTTAGGAGACTCGAAGCTGAGAACAATCCCACTTAAAATAACCCCATCATACGGGCAATGGTATACCCAAAGTAGAGTTCCTCCAGGGGGGGAATCGCGTCTATATTAGATGATCGAACTTTTAAAAGTTCGAATGTCATATGGTTGTCACCATATGATCGAACCTTTAAAAGTTCGAAAATCTAAAAAAAAAAATAAACCACAAAAAAACCTACCTGAACGTTTTAAGCAAGGAAGCTGTGCCCCCCTGTACACCCCCCGCACTTTAAATATATCAACTCCGAGATCGCACAACAATGCAGGAAAATGAAATCTTCCCTGTCCGCACTGTACGGAGATCTCTGTTGAAACATTTGAACTTTAAAAAAAGTTCGATCATATGGTGTCAACCATATGGCGTTCAAACTTTTAAAAGTTTGATAATGTAATACAGACCCTGGGGAATCTGGGCTTACAGAATCCTCCTCTTCTCAACTGTAGTCCAAAGTGAAAGGCATTTGAGAAGTGTAAGCCAAAGATTCTTCCTGAGTCCAGGTCCTCATCCAAGGAATCCAATTCCCTGGGCCTCAAGTGTAGTGGAAGACCAGGAAGGAGCAGGCACAGAGACCACTTGAGAAGGCTTCAAGGCCATCAAAGCATTAAACAACACCTGAGTGAAATCCTGGACTTCTTGTTGGCAATCATTAACAAGGGAAATATGCTTTGTTTTTGCATCTTTTTCTATGGGACTTCCACACAAAATACCATCTGGGGGAGTCAGACCCCTGCTGATATTCAATAATGCTTGCTAGAATCTCCTACCAAACCAAGATCTGAAGATTCCCTTTCAGTCTTTCTAAACTAATCAGCTAAGGTTCACCCTCAATGTCAGGTACAGAAGTTTGCAAAGCCTCAGAGGACTGCGAGAAGCCGGATCCATGCTGGCCTCTGACAGAGTCATGGCAGAGGAATCTGAAACAACTAATGGATGGTCTTCCAGGCTTTCACCAGCCTTGAGACAAACATCTAGGGAAGACTGGACAGCAGTTGGATCAGACCCAACTTTTTTTTGGCCTTACTGTTAGTAAATGGCTGGCCATCGTGATGGGAGGATTCTGCCATAGCACCCTTTGCCAACAACTTCAGACACCATTTCTCTAGCTAAATGGAAAAGGTGGAGAGATGACCATGTAGGGTCTTGGGCACAAACACCTAGCAGATACATCACTGTGTATGACTGTGGGAAGCACCCAAACAGAAGAGCTACTGGTCGTAACTGTCATCATGGAGAATCTGCCACCCACAATGACATTTTACCTTTCTGGATGACAATAACCCAATAACCAGAACAAATAAGAAAAATAGAAGAATCTCCAATGGGGACACTTATCTGAAAACATGACTTTTTAACCAGCACAGCAGAAGGGCATTCAGACTGATGTTCAACAATGGTGTTCAGACTGGCGGGCAAAAAAGTGTGCGTGTCCATATGTCACCTTTATGCCCTATGCCTTGCATGGGAAGCATACGCGTGATGTACGATGCCATAAGAACTAAAGGCTTGATATACTGGCCAGACATTGGGTTATCCTTAGCAGGAGATCCCTTAGGTAAAGAATACTGCAACAGTAATATAGGACACACAGAGGTTTTCCTCTTCTATTCACTATCTTGAACTCTAGCAAAGTAGGTTAAAGCAGACACAAGTCCCAAGTTATGAGCTGCAGGCTTGTACCCAAGTTATCATTATATGTGAATGACTTGCTTCTCAGTATGGCAAAATTACTAGACAACATAAAAGGCTAAAGCCTAAATTAATATTATTCACCCAATAATGTCAGTGGCCTGTAACTGCATACTCTCTTATCCTACTCTTTTTCATTAGTTTTCTTTCTTGTCAGGATAGAGGTCATATCAGTGTGTTGCTGGATTACAGTAACTATTTGAAATGTTGGGACCCACAAGAAATTGTGTAAAACACAGACAGTCATCTGGAAAAAATGGACTTGCATATTCTCAGAGATGTCATTTTTCAGAATATTCCATTTTCTCAACAGTACAGGTGGTACCTTGCAATTTGATCACCTGGCAACTAGACCATTTCGTAACCTGACTACTTTTTCAGCCACCCAGCATCCTGCAATTCAACTTGGAAAGGAGGCTGAAAAGTTGTTCATTTTTTCCCTATTGTTGTTGTGTTTATATAGTGCAGCTGTTTCTTTTAAGTTTTGTAAAGAAGTGAAAAAATGGGGCCAAAGAAGACTGAAAAGAGTGATACTGGAAAGAAAAATAAGTGGCCGAGCACTGAAAAGAAATTGTAGGTAAAACTGGAAGAATAGCAGAACAGTATGGCATGCCTAGGCCTACCATCTCAACATTCTGGAAAAATAGAGACAGCAGCATGTATTATAATTTGCAGGGATATCAGATTTACTAAAGGGTATGATAAGTACTTTTTAGAATTTAGTCTCAGACCATGGTTTTGGCTCTAGTAGTTTATATTTTTAGGCTTGTTTGTAGGATGTTATCATCATTTGGGAATTCAATGATTGCTAATTTCCCATTATTCTTAGTGCAAACCCTATCTCCTCAAAACAACCCTATCATAAATCACTGGATCAGGTACTGACTATACATTCCAAATCCAGGAAAACTAGCCGAGTCACACAATATCCCTGGCTTTCTGTAATAAACTTCTTCAAAGTCTCCTCAAGCCATCTCCCAGATCTGTGAAAAAAGACCACTGCAGTACCCTTACACAAGAGTGGCCACAGAAATGACCGTGACCTATTAGCCTCTCTACCATCTCTAATAAGGTTATTGAATGTACTATGATTGAGCTAATATGTTTGGTGACATCTTGTTCCTTGATCCAGTTTAGAATTGTGAAAGGCAGATCCTGACCACTCAGCCTAGTTAATTTCTTTGAAGGGGTCACACAAACCCTCAGTGTGGCCCAGTTTGTCTGCACTGCTTGCCTAGTCTAATAAAGGCCTTCAACACTTTCCATCTATAGAGTCTACTGGATTGTAAACTGACTCACTGATTGAAATCACACAGGTAATGTTAAGGGGTCCATCAGGTCAGAAACAGGTCTTGGGCCCTTTCTTCTTTGGCATGTGTAGATCAATGTGTGCATATACCTTTAAGAAGCTATCCAAGGGATTGCACAAGTGCATAAATACTGTGCACATGGAAGCTAGACTGCCATTTTGTAGTTAACTGTTGAGATGTAAGCATGTATGTATGTAAGGTCTTTCTGTTAACTAGTTTGTTCGTATTTAATGATGCTGCTATTCATCCTGATGTGTTTCTATGTATTAAAGCATCAAAAACGAAAACCTCAGCCTTCTTGTCATATGTGTTCGAGATGAATGAGTGACATGGTGTCAGAATGGGATTCAGAAGCAAGACAGGGAGACACGCGGTTAATATAAAAGAGTGAACCATCCCTAAAATGTGCAAACTTCGCAAAACAGGTCAGAAACGTATTTCAAACATTAAAAATCTTGATCAAAACCATTTCTTTTTTGCATAATATGAAACGAGGCATACAGAATGCTCTAAAAGATATTCGGATAAACTGATATGTACGATACTGATAAAAAAATTGAAATTACTATGGAAAAGGTTTTGAAATAAAGTCCAGATTGCATAAAATGAGTAAAATAGGAGGAAACTACTGCATTTTCACAGAGCATGTATTTCTCATATTAAGCAAAGATATCCGAGTTATCAGAAGTTTATAAAGTGTTTGCATGTTTATGCAGTGTTACAGTAAAGTTATTTTGCAGTGTGCCATTACAGGGCATATTTCACAAACTGCAGTACTTCGAAGGGCTTACTGTGCATTTGAATGTTATTACAGGCTCACAGCACAGTTTGTATATAATTACAAGGGCCATATTTTCAGTGTTTGTCTATATTTTGTGGGCATGGCAGATGGACTTCAAAAACCTACTGCACTTGTGTTTGACAGTAATATTGCAGAGAACTGGAGAGTGTTTGAGCAAGAGTATGACATTTTCATACAGGCTGCATTTTCTGATCAAGACAACTGTACAAAGGCAATTATTCTACTTAATTCAGCTGGGTTAGAAGCCACTGAAAGAGAAAGATTAGTTGTGTAAAAATCTTACCATAACCATAGATGTCCCTCTCTTCCATGTTGCATTATGCTTACTGTGGGATCCTCCACCTCATGTGACCTGAACATCGGCTCCTAAAAAAAAGCTTAAGCCTGGTTGCTGTTAGTGCATGGGACGTCACACGTATGGCCAAAACCTGGGGCCTTAAATGTGACGTCTACATGCAAAGACCTCAGAGCTAACTGTCCAGTCAGACAGTAGTCTGACTGACAGTGCCAAATGATGCCCTCTAGACCAGTGAAATGTAATGGACTGCTCTTTGTGACCATGGTCTAGGTAGTGCCTCATGATGCCCCATAGACAGGGGAAAGGTAATGTGGGGGATAGGTGGGAGGGAAGGAATACTACAACATGGAAGAGAATGAAATCTATGGTTATGGTAAGATTTTACACAACTATTCTATGTCCTTCTATTCTCATGTTGCAGTATTCTTACTCTGGGGAGAGTGCCACAGCTTAAGGAGGAGGAAGGGTGGAGGAAGTGGTATGCCCTTGCAAATACTGCTCTGGATCTGGAGATATGGTCCAGCTTGTAATGTTTAGTAAATGTATGTATTGAGAACCAGATGGCTGCCTCAAGGATGGTGGTTGTGTCCAGGGCATTAAAGGCTCCAGAAGAGTCTACTACTCTAGTAGTGTGTGCCCTGACCCCCTGATGCAAGTGCTTTCCATGGTAGGAACAGCAGAAGCAGTTTTTCTAATCCAGTAGGAGATAGTTTGTTTGCAGACTGCCTTACCCAGGGCCCTGGGATGGAAAGACAGAGTTGATTAGACTTTTTAATGGTCTTGGTTTTGTTCAAATAGACCTTAGCTGCCTGTGGACATCAAGGGAGTGCAGTATTCTCTGTCATTTTTAAGATATGGAAAGAAGATGGGTAAGTGGATAGACTGACTTGGACAGTTCGTTGACCACTTTGGGCAATCAAGGAGGGGTTGATGCGCAGGGTCACCCTATCTTTGTGGAAGATAGTGTAGGGAGGGGATGCCATGAGTGCCTGTAACTGAGACCCTTCTGGCTGAGGTGAGGGCTACCAGTAAGACTGTTTTCCATGTGCACATCTACAGGGATGCAGAGCCAGCTGGCTCAAAGGGAGCAAGTGCAAGTTTTTCTAGGACGTAGTTTAGGTCCCAAGGAGGTGGGATAGGCTTCCTTGGTGGCCTAATGTGCAAGACCCCTTTTAAAAACAGTTTAACATCCAACCTGGAGAGTCGAGGAGGGTCCAAGGGTAAGCAGGTGGAGATACTAGATAGGTGAACTTTCACTGAAGAGTATGAAAGGTCTGATTTTATGAGCTCACACACATAGGTTAAGACTAGAGGAACATACGCTTGAAAGATGTTTATTTATTTATTTATTTATTTATTTTATTTAACATTTGTTGACCGGGAATGTCCGACTAGGTTCCACAGATCCTGTTTTCAGCGGAGGCCCGGGGAGAAATGCTCCAAATGTACCTATGTCTTTGGAGACACCATTTGGAGAACCTTTCCCATTTGGAAATGTAGGATCTCCTTGTGTTGGGCTTCCTGGCTTCATGCAGGATAGATAGCATGCCCTCAGGGTAGTGGTGGACTAAAGGTTCATCACCCAGAGGGTTAGGGAAAGCATCTCCAGGTGTGGATGAATAAAAGTTCTTCTGTTGTGTGAGCAGATCCACCTTGTGAGACAACTTGTGGTGATTGCCCTTGGCAAGGGATACAAGGGGGAACCAAATCCTGCATTAGCCAATAGGAAGTCACCAGCAAGATTTTTGGCATGCCCCTCCTGATTTACAGGAGGACTTTCTGAATGAGAGGGGAGGGAAGGGAAGGAAGCTATACAGCAACAGTCCAAGCTAGTGTGGAGGGATCCTTGGTACACAAGGTTTTCAACTGCCTGCTCTGGGTGAGGCAAATTAATCTATTTGTGGTGTGCTCCATTGGTGGTCAATGTCTAGGAATACTTCACTGTGCAACATCCACTCATGATGCAGAGAGAAAAATCTGCTGAGGGCATCCGCTTGGTGGTTGTCCTGGGATGGGATATAGACTGCCTGTAGAGATGTGCTGTTCCGAGAGGCTAATTCTCAAACTTGTATTCCTAGCCTGCAGAGTAGGTAAGACCTGATCCTGCCTTGTTTGTTGATGCACCACATAACAGTGGTGGTTGTCCATGAAGATATTTAGGGGGCCTGGTTGTAAGCGGGAGAAAGGCCTCCAGGGCTGCAGTCATCTCCCTTATGTTGATGTGTCTTTTCAGGAGAGGTGGTTGCCAGAGGGCTTGCACTTTGAGTCCATTCATGGTAAGTTCTCCAGCCCAGATATGAAGCATCTGTGTGCATGTGTTGAGTTGGTGTGGTGGGTTGGAGGGGCAGTCCTGGGTTCAGTTGTACCTGCTGAATCCACCACTTCAATTCTGTTTTTAAGCAAGGCAAAAAGGGTATTTGGAAGTCTAGAGGGAGGCTGTGTTGGGACCACACATTCTTTTGATACCACTGTAACTTCCTCATGTGTATCCTGGCTGGTGAGGGCATAGGTATGGGGGCTGCCATAAGGCCCAGTAGGCTAATGAAATGCCTGTCTCACAAGTGGTTGACCTGGAGGAGGTCCTGAAAGTGGTTGATCAGAGAAGTTACCTTGTCCTGAGGAAGGAAAGCCTTCATCAGGTCTGTCCGTATCCTGCAGCCCAGAAAGGTTTTGTCCTGTGCTGGGTAGAGGGATGATTTGGTGAGATTGAGTGTGAATCCCAATCCCTGGAGCAGAGACAGTGAGAGCAACAGATGTTTTTTGAGGATGCCTTCCCTTTCTGCAAGGATGAGAATGTTGTCCAGGCAAGGGTAGATTTGAATGCCCTTGGTTCTGCAGTAGGCTACATCAGGAGCTAGGCACTTGGTGAAGACCCTTGGTGCAGTGGATAAGCCAAAGGGCAAGACAGTAAATTGAAAGTGTGAAAAGGGTCCAGCAAAACATAGGTACTTCCTTTGGTTTGGATATATGGAAATTTGGAGGTAAGCTTGGGCGGCAATAATGGAAGCAGGTTTTGGAGGGACAGCATTCTGAAGGTGGGGACTTTCAGGAAGTGATTTAAGAAGGATAAATCCAGGATTGGCCTCCAAGGGCCATCCTTTTTTGGTACCAGGAATAACCTGGAGTAGAAACCTTTTCCTTCTTGACCTTGTGGAGCTGGTTCTATGGTTCCCTGTGTAAGAAGATCCTGGATAATGTGAGGGATGAGGTGAAGTTGGTTTTGGGGTGGGAAGGAAATGCCCTGAGGTCTGGGTTTTTCCTCCCAAGATAGAAAATACCTTTTTTCCACTATTGCCAGAACCCAACGGGTCTGAGGTGACTTCTTTCCAGAAGGTCAGACAGTGAGAGGCGGTTTGCGAGTTGGAGGTGATCTAGGCAGTCACGCATTGTTATTTCTGTTCTGAAAGGGCTGTCTGTGGGTGGGCTGAGAAGGGGCTGTCTTGGGAGAGGATTGCCTCCATGTCCCTTTCCTATGTCTGGAAGTTGAAGGAGTGGTAGTGGGGGCTCTCTTGACATAGGTAGTTTTTGCAGGGAAATTCCTGTAATATTTTGGTATTGGGGAGACAAGCAGGTGCTTGAAATCCTGGAGTTTCATGCTCTTCTCCTGTAGGTTTTTAAACAGTTCTGCAGACTATTTCCCAAACAGAAGGTTATGGTCTAGTGTAGCATCAATAATTCTGGATTTAAAGTCTTCAGGCATTGGCTGGAGCCTAAGTCTTGAGCATCTGGGAAGCACAGATGCAGATGCAGTAGATCTAGCAGAGGCCTCTGCTGTAGCATAACTGCATCTAATAGTGTGTCCAGCAGCTTGAGATGCCAGGGACAGTTTAAATGCTACATGTCTTATTAGGAGAATCAGATAAGGAGGACAGTAGGGTTTGTAGCTTGGGATACCAAATCCAGTGCATATTTTACCATATGGGTTTGGTAATTAATAGCCCTAAAAGCTAGGGTGGAAGAAATGTACATCTTCTTGCCCAGCCTGTCCACTACCTTGCTATCCTTGTCCAAAGGTAAGAGTGATGAGTAAGTAATAAGCCTAGACTGCTTCTCTGGGGCAACAGCTATCATTGCGTGGTCTGCCAAGGGGGCCTTCAGTAGAAATTTGTGGTCATCGGGGACCTTGTTGAAATTATCAGGTCTCTTGGGAGCAGGTGGTTGAGAGTCAGGCTTTTTTTTTTTTGAGACCAATGCAAATGCATCCAAGTATACAGGAATCACTGAAGGGATGGCTGATGGAGATGGTGATTCATCCTGCAGGCCCTCAAAATACCTTTTTTTTGAGTTTCTGTCATCTGAGTAGTATCCCATTTAACATACTCCCTCATTTTTGTTATAGTCTTTCCAAATGTAAAGTCCTCTGGAGGGGAGTCTCGCTGTATGGAATCCTCATCAGGGCAGTAGTATTCCACAGGGGAGGCTATTTGGGATGAGTATGTGTCAGACTCAGAGGAAGAGGATAAGGCTTCTTCTTCTTCCTGAGTAAAGGAAGGATAGAAGTAGCAGAGGCAGGTCTTGGACTAAGTACAGGTATAGTAGGAGCAGAGGAGGCTGAGGGCCTGAGGGCCATGAAGACCTGCATCAAGGACTGAGTGAAGGACTGCCAGTCTGGTTGTGCCTGAGGAAGCAGACAAATGTTTTGTCTTTTGTCTCATCTCTTTAAGGGATGAGCTTTAGTAGAAGCTGTGGGCTTAGCTTCAGGGGTGTGCCCTAAGGTGGAAGGATCGGAGTCCTGGGTCAAAGATGGTCATCCTGTGGAGCCTGGTTTCCCCCTCAACTTCCATAACAACAGATGTCAGAATATCCTCTGTGGACGTACCAGCCGGTACTTCAAAAGTGGCTTCCTTGAAGGCAGATGCAAAGTAGACTGCTCTAGCAGACATCCCTCAACCCCTATATTGTTGGTTCGCAGGCCGTCCGACTACGGAGGGGCAAAGGTGGTAGGCCTTCAAACTTTGGCCTTTTTTCTTGGCGGTTCCAGAGCCATTATCAATGCTAGCTTTTTTAATCTCCGATTCTCCAAATACAAAATTGAGAGCAGCCAGATGGCTTCCGAGCATTTTGGGGACAAAAGACTGGCAGATGGCACAGGAGGTACAATAGTGTTCCTGGCCTAAACAGAATACACAACGGTCATGAGAGTCTTTATGCAGGATTTGACGTCCGCATTTGCATTTACCTTTCTTGGTGGTCATCGGCTAAGAACTGACTAAGAAACCAAGCTCAAGCAAAAAAAATTGGAAAGAATTCCCCAACAGGGTACTTAGCTTTAGACATCTTTAAGGAGAGGAGTGAAGTGTTCGATCCAACGTTCAACTGTGGCAGAAAGTTTCTGAGGTCTGTGCATGCAGACATCAGATTTTCAGGTCCCTGGTTTATGGCCGTGTGTGTGACAGCCCATGCACTTGCAGCAAACAAACTTAAGCTTTTATATAGGAGCCGACATTCGGGTTGCCTGAGGCAGAGGATTCCACAGCAAGAATACTGCAAATTGAGAATAGAAGGACATCTTTCATTTGTGTATGCGCCTGCTATCGATATTCAGGAGAGGGGGGAAAACGGTCATTTTTGTGCCGGCCGAGTCAAGGGAGGACCCAGAGTGCTTAAAATGTAAAGTTAGAGAAATTTGTAACCCCCAGACAAAATGTTACAATGGAAAGGCACTTATTTTACACAAGGGATCAAAAGCCTGGTGAAACTTTTGCAGCATATATAACTGACCTGAGAAAAGCTAAAACATGCAGATTTGGTTAACTTAAGGTATGAATTGATAAGACAGCCTTGTGTGTGGTATAAAAGATGCTGTGAGAAACATTTTGCTTCATGACAGTGATTTAACTTTGAATAAGGGCATTGAGAGGTCAGATATAGAAGCTCACAGAAATATGCTTACAAATGAGAACAGCTCTAGAAGGCACAGTGATAAAACCCATGCTGACAGTATGCAGCATGTGGTTAAAAGAAACAGGCCCAAGCACAAGGCAGCAACTGTAACCCCTGCAGCACTCACTGGTAAACCCCAGAACTTTCTAGCACATTCCAGAGTTCGCACAGTCTCAATGAAGCACAAGAGAGAGTCAGCAAACTCAAAGCATGGGCCCCAACCTAGCTTCACTGCCAACAGTCATAATTGTGGTGGAAATTGAATCACTTCTAAAGGTTTTGTAAATCAAAAGGCCCACATTCCTTCATTACAAGGGAACATTTTAAGAAAGGAGTTGATTAGACAGTGGCAATTCTACTCTACACTGGTGGTGTGTCAGTGCTTCATGAAAAGGTCAATCCAGTAGATTTAAGGGCAAAGAATGAAGTATATTGTACTGTTCAGATAAATGGAAAACCCATAGAGCTCAAAGTTGATACAGGCTCCAAGTGCAATGTTATGTCTGCAGAAACATTTGCTTGAGTATGTAAAGGTGAAAGACTTGATTTGGCAAGGTGTGCAAAGCTTGTTGCTTATGGAGGTGACGAAATTCAAATTGAAGGCTCAGTAGTCATTTCATGTTACTCTGTTGGGAGATACTATGACTTATTATTCTATGTGGTCAAGAGGAGCATCCAGTCATTATTAGGGCTTAGAGACTGTTAGAAAATGGGACTGCTTTCATTTAATAAGGAAGTCCACCAAATCGGCTTAAAAGACCACTGCTCTACTTTTGCCCAGTATGTTTTTTTGTATCTATGTTTATCTGTTCCAAGACAAACTAGGCAGGTTTCCAGTTGTGTACTCCATGAAGATAGACCCAGAGGTCAGTCCAGTTATCAGGCCAGCACACAAGAGTTCCAACAGCCATGTAGGACAGAGTTAGACCACAGAGTTCCAACAGCCATGTAGGACAGAGTTAGATAAAATGGTGCGACAAGGTGTGATTTGTCCAGCTGAAACTCCAACTGGATGGGTATCTTCCACAGCGGTGGCTCACAGGAAAAGCTCAGATGACATTAGACTAGATTGACCCACAAGATTTGAACAGAGCACTAAAAAGACATCATCCAATGCGCACAATCGAAGAAGCCACAGCCTTGATGCCAAATGCCACTATTTTTTTCTGTCTTAGATGCAAAGAGGTCATTTTGACAAATTCAGCTTGACAAAAAAATCCTCGTTGCTCACTACTTTTAGTACATCATTTGGCAGGTACTTATTTTTGAGAATGTCATTTGGGATAAATTCTGCAAGTGAAGTCTTTCAACGTGCAATGTAGCAAATTTTTTTCTGTGTATCCTTGTGCTATTACAGTAGACAACATGCTAGTAGGAGGTCATGATGAAACTGAACAGGACAGAAACCTCAGAAAAGTTCTAGAAAGGGCACGTCAAGTGAATATTAAGCTCAACCCATACAAATGCAAATTCAGGCTATAAGAGGTTACTTATGTTGGTCATTTATTTACTAGTACAGGCCTATGACCAGACCCTTCAAAACAAATAACCATTCTCAAGATGCCATCTCCAGACAATGTTCAAGCCCTGCAGTGTTTTCCTGGCATGGTCAACTACCTAGGCAAGTTCATTCCAGACCTGAGCCAACTTTCAACATTGCTCAGAGAGCTGACATGTAAAGATGTATCCTGGTCTTGGTTAGTGCAGTACCAAAGAGCATTTGCTATCCTGAAACAGAGGACTGCTAGTCCACCAACTCTCAGATACTATGATATCCACCAACCAGTTACACTTTTCTGTGATGCTTCGAAATTTGGCCTTGGAGCATTCATTCTGCAAGAGGATAAACCTGTTGCCTATGCATCGAGAACTCTTACCCAAACTGAGATGCGGTATTCTCCGATAGAGAAAGAGCTTTTGGAAATTGTGTTTGCATGTTCAAAGTTCCAGGATTATGTTTATGGTAGACCTATCCAGATCAAAACAGACCACCAACCTTTGGTCACTATTTTGAGAAAGCTTATGCATTCAGCTCTATCCAGACTGCAATGTATGATGCTGAGATTGCAAAAGTACAACTTCAATCCTGTCTAAAAGAAAGGCAAACTTCTTTATCTTGCTGATACTGTAAATTAACCGGTTCCCTATTAGAAGACCGAAGACACATTGTTTTGAAGCGAATGTGAAGTTTTAAGCAAAAGAATTCGCTTGGCCGCTTCGTTATTTTGTCGTTTTCGACACTGTAGTGCAGTCTTGGAGTTGGTATATTTAAGTAGGGGGTGTGTAGGGGGCGAAGCCCCCGACCTGCTTCCCAACCTAGCACCCAGTACAATCATTACTAAGATCAAGCTTCATTTTGCTGTTCATGGTAGTCCGCACAAAGTTATTTCTGACAATGGCAAGCAGTTTACAAGCCAACAGTTCAAAAGATTTGCTGAAGAATGGGACTTTACTCATGCCACAAGTAGTCCAGAGTACCCATAGTCAAATGGTTTGGCAGAATGTGCAGTTCAAAGTGCAAAGTAATTACCAGAGAAGTCAAAACGAGATAATAGTGATGTTTTCCTGAATCTCTTGAATCTCAGAAATATTCCTCATGATACACATCTTGGTTCACCTGCTCAGAGACTTCTGTCGAGACAAACCAGAACCACACTGCCAATCAGTAGTCAATTGTTGGTTCCATGTGTGAAGAACAACAGATCAGTGAAATCTAATCTGTTGAAGTGCCTAACCTTGAAGTCCTACTACGATAAGACCAGTAAACTGCTCAATCCATTACAAGGAGGAGAAATGGTAAGGATGCAAATGTCCAAAGGTTATGATCAAATTGATGCCATGAAGAATATTGGCCCAGAGCTGAGATCATACATTGTGGAATCAGGAGCAATCTTTAGGTAGAATTGGAAGCATTTGAGACCGGTGTCCATGCCTATACCACAGCATATAGCCTGTGAGAGAGACCATCTCAGAGCGAGTTGTCCGGTGTTCCAATTACAGAGGACATTCCTGTTCCTGTGACAAATCCAGAAGTTCCTGATACAAGTTGTGCACTGCAGACTGTCCCTGTTGCTAAATTTGGTCTCAACTATTATGTTAAGAGATATGGTCGAATCTCTAAACCTTGTAGCAGATATGAAGCAACTTGGACACGAACATTGTGTTTTGTTTCCAATGCATACAGTAATGCATGCCTAACTCTGATATTGTTTTGTATAAAGGGCAATCTTTTTAAGAGGGAGTATGTAGATCAATGTGTGTATATACCTTTAAGAAGCAATCCAAGGGATTGCACAAGTATATAAATACTGAGCATGTGCAAGCTAAACTGACATTTTGTAGTTAGTTGTTGAGAAGTAAGCATGTATGTATGCAAGGTCCATCTGTTAACTAGTTCGCTTGCATCTAATGATGCTGCTGTTCATCCTGATATGTTTGTATGTATTAAAGTATCTAAACAAAAACCTCAGCCTTCTTGTTGTACGAACGAGCGACAGCATGTATTTCTCAGTTTTGAAAACTTAAATCAAGGGACTGTGGTTACTCAAAATAATTTACATACGACTACAAACCAGGGTAGTTGTTCAATCTTCTTCAGCCACGAAGGTCTTCCATAAAAGGATAAAATCAAACCAATACCCGGTGAGTTAATCATGGGTTAATCCAAAAACTAACTACCTGCAGAAACTCAACCACACTTAAATACTATATAACTGACTCCACTCCCCAAAACAGATAGGATTTCCTTAGGTCATTGTATTTTATAGTCCGAAAATTCATGCTGACTTGCATAACTGATTTTATAGGTTCTCTCCTTCAAGGTCCACTTTGTTCATTAATTTTCAGACCCATCAGTGACTATAATGTCCTATTCAGTATGTTTACACTCCAAGCTTCTTGAAAGACCTACGAGATTCCTTATAAAAAATGAATTAAGAAAAACCAAAGTGCTCAGAAGAACTAGAATCCCTCCCTCTGCATATGCTTCATACAGTCTGCAGTGGGAGGTCTCTGTTCATCATTTTGTTCCATGGAGCAAACTGCTCTCTGACCACCATCTTCATAAAAATAACAGTGCTTCAAATAACAGCTCTAAAGACCTATATTTTCACTGTCAGATTAAAAACGCTTGTTGATGTGACAGATAGCCAACTCAAGGCTTTCCCTGTTTCTGGAACAGACTATCTATATCCATTAAGCAAAGTAATTCTTAGTGATTTTTAAATTCAGGAGAACAGAATGATGACTGTATCCTTATGTTATTCAAAAGTGAAGTTATGTGAGGAGTAATGAATGAGAAAAGGGGAGAACATCTCCAAGAAGCAGCCCTACCATACATCATGAGTTATTTTATTCACACTTAGTTTTCAGCCATACCTAGGGCCCTGGGGCAAACAAAGTTCACAGGATTATCCAGAAAGCATGAAAATAAAAACATACAAAGGCCACGTGATTATCCAAAAATGATGTACATCAAAACACAAGTTTACAATAGAGCTACTATGTAATGCTTGACTGAAAATGATTGGGTAGATTACAAGGGATGTATGTTTGGAAGTGGGAGTGTGTCAGTATGGTTTGTGATGTAAAATACTTGCAATTAGGATTGTGTCAGTGTAGTTTGTTTTCTTATATAACTGTGGGATTGCTTATGTCGTAAGTAATGGTTTCGTAAAGATGTTTCTTATTCAAAAAAGGTCAGGAATTTAATTTATGTAACGTTGCTTAGGTTATATATGATATATAGCAATATATGTGAAATATAATGTTTAGTTTGTGTCTTTTGGCTTTTCCCGGTTAGGGGTCGCCACAGCAGAACTCCGGTCCGCTAATGATTGGTAGTGGATTTTTACATACCGGGTTACCAGCCCTGACGCACAACCTTCAACGAAGGCACGCCCCATTCACGTATGTCTCCACACAGAAGACACTCTAGCTGAGAATCGAACAGGACAACGTCTTGCTATGAGGCAACAACACTACCGCAGCACCACCACCGCATGAAGTATAATGTTTAGCAATGTTAATTTAATACAATATGATTACTTTTGCCACTAGTAATACCCTTTTAGAAGCAGTGTTGCGGTGGTACCACAGTGTAACAGAGCTTTTGAAATGTGGTGCACCTGAGAGTGCACTTATTAGACGCAGATTACTGTTTACAAACAGTAAACTCAGAACCAAACCTACACTACTCAGCTGTAGAACAAACTCTCAGAAGTTCCCACGCCAACCCTTGGTTATTTGAGCCATCAAAGCGCAGTTCCAGATATATAAATTACTGTCTTCAGAGATATCTTCAGTAAAGCTTAGGAGGAATGTCCGACTATTGTGAATATATGGTCGTCTTCCTAACTGATAACTATAAGCAATAGGGTGACTATAGAAAATTCTAATTGGCAAAATAAAACAGTGAGTGCAAAGTACACACACAAAATAACAACTTGGAAACAAAGCTAACAAACATAAAAATGTCTGTAAAGCTAGAAAGTAGCATGTTAAAACAGTTGTGACTGATGCGCTACGGGAAATATGTGAATTGCCCCAAAAGGATAATACGTGTTACAGCTATCATCTAATAATAAAGTGGGAGGTTAGGCTATGCATTTCATCTAAAACTTCATCAGGATGGCTATGGAATCATAAAGGAAAACTAACAGGAATGACTAGAAGAAACAACCAATAAAACAAAAAAAAAAATACAAAAAACAAGAATACAGAAACAAAAATGGGCAGATAATAAATGGGAAGATATATTAAAACATAACATGCTGGCCTGCTAAGCACACCTAAGGCAAAAAAAAAAAAAAAATGTAAGTACAAGCCATGACAACAGGCAAACTTCACCAGGGAAGCAAAATATGCAAAAGGAGTCCAAAAGTATGGAGATGCTGGAAGAATTGGTGTTGAATCTTTAAAAGATTTAGCACCGGGACAATAGATTCCACATAAGTCCTGGTCTTTTTCTAGATTGTAATCTAATCTGCCAGCCCAGTTCTCTTTTCTCCAGCAACGAGTTGTAACCGCCATTGTATGGGGTCTATGGGATGTGATCCAACACATGGAATTTGAAGCAGTTGTGTCCTGGAGTAGCTAGTGCATGCTGAGCCAGTTGGATGGTATGTTTAAGGTAGCGGAGATCGTGCAAGTGTCTCGCTATCCTGGTCTTCAAGGTGTTAGTATTGCCAATGTAAAAAGGTGGGTTTTGGGTGATCACTTTTGTATAAATGTAAATTTATCTATGTCACAAGTGATAAATGAATTCAGTCAGAAAAAAAACAGGCCAACAGTAAAACATGTCGACAAAATGACAGACAACAAAAATCAAATAGCAAAATCAAATCCAATAAAACTTTTTTTTTGCTCCCACCCCGCAACTTTATTTACTTCTAACAACTCTGAGATCAAACTGCGATGTAAAGTAAAAACTCATTAAACTCACTGTGAGACTATTCCAAAACACGTCTGCTCTAGCAACATTATTTCTTTAATGAACTGTGACCCAGTCAAATCAGCTCACAATTCAATGAAGACATTCAACAAATACCAAGGAAACCATACATCTATATGTACATACATACATATTTGTTGTGATGTTGAGAGATATTGCCAGCTGTACCATGAGAAGTGGGACAGTGCATGTCTGGCATCTGCCAACATGGCTGGCTGAAGTTTTGTAAATAATCTTATGTCATTTGACTGTCACATTAATTTATACAGATGCTTGTATTAAAAAATGTATTTGTAAAAGCTGCATATGTTAAAAAAAAAAAACGCTGCTACAGAATCTTAAGAGTGCTGAATGTAAACTGTGCCACAGTCAGGTGACTAGATGCAATGCAATTCTATAACCAGCTAAAGGACAGAACTCTGGCAGCATTAGTTTTTTTTTTTTTTTTGGAATCTGATTTATATATATATATATATATATATATATATATATATATATATATATATATATATATAAAATATGCATGTCAGTTATCTCAGTTCAGTAGTTAGTTGTACAGTTCAGTGTATGAAGTATCTCATCTTGTCTTGTGGAAGTGAGCATCTCAGCAGCACTTCTTGTCTTGCAATATTAAGTGAGTTAACTAGGGACAGTTTCTCTTTAGCTCAGTTAGAAAAAGCACAGTGAGATCAATTTAGTATTTCTTTTTTCTGCATGTGAGATTATATCAAGATGCGTTAATTTTATATTTCCTGTGACTGAAAATATTTAGTTACAATAATCATTAGAGTTAAGTATTTTCCTATTTTCTATTTTTATCCATTATTAAATATTTTATACCTTTTCATTGTGGCTAGTCTTTAGTGAATATTTTTAATACCTTGAGAGCACCTGTGCTTATTCCAGTGTCCCCACTCCGATAAGCCTTACTGCTTCGGTCACACTCTACCATTTATATCAGTATTAATTTAACACAGTATAATTAGTTACCCCTTGTAAGAGCCTAAGAGTATTTGGCTGGTGGCAGCTACCCTGTAATCTGGTAAGATGAGACACAGCTGGTGAAACTGTATCAGCCTTTCCCAAGTGTGTGTGTGTGTGTGTGTGTGTGTGTGTGTGTGTGTGTGTGTGTGTGTGTGTGTGTGTGAGAAAAATTAGATATTCGAGTGTGTGCACCAGTTACTTGGAACTGGGACACAGTGCTCCAAGGCAAGTCTTGTTTGGGATCTGCAGAAACAGAGTCCAGTCCCAGTGTAGCATGTCCCTAGTGTGCTCTTGGAGGAAAACTGTGTTGAATGCAAAGAGCTGCATTTGAGATTACTATGTAAACCCATCACTGTTTTTAGTGATTGCCTCTCACTGGTGTCAGTGGTGAGGATTGAGGCTCCTTGAATACTGGCCCAGGGTAAAGAGGGGCCATCACACTTGTATCCATTATATCTCAATGGAAGCAAAGAGGACAGTGAGCTCTAGAAGAGGGAGTTCTACAAATGTTGAGCCTAGAAGGTTCAGGATTACCTGAACCGAAGGGATATTGTACAGCTACACAGTTAAGGCTATTATACATAACACAAGCAGAAAGCTATAATTTAAAGTGGGAAGGGATTATGATGAAAGAGGGGAATGCTCAAGAAATAAGGACAGACTGGGGGTTGGATGAAGATCCTTAATGAGAACAGTCATATAGAATATTACATTCATAAAGTAAAGTATTCAAAGTAGTAAGCCAACACAAGAATTGAGAAAAAAAGATTCTGCTGATGGGGATGACTGCAATTAGGGGTACAGAGAATAGCCAAAAGGGGTTTTAATTTATTGGAGAAAACTGCCAAAGGAGCCAAGGTACTGGGAGCAAATAACCAGAGAGGGATGGGTAATATAATGGGAAGTGGCCAAGACATTTAGACTGCTCAGACAAGCTCCACGTGGGTTTACAGAGTGGTCCTAGCAGCAAGGAACTCGAAAAAGTGACTACCTTCTGGATTTAAGTATATTTGCTTTTTTTTTCACTGGAAATAGCTTCTGTTGCTTACTTTAAACTAGCCTAAACTGATTTTTTACTGATTACTGCATTTATTTTTAAATCTGCACTTAAAGTTACATTTAGTCGAATTTAATTGAAAGTTTGCTTGTTTGTTTAATTTAACTGTGGAGGCTGCCCACTAAAGTGTGCTAGCCTGTGTAACTAATTTATCACCGTCTCTGCATTTTCTGTGTATTTCTACAAAAAAAACAAAAAAACAAAAAAATAATCCTTGTTTTCCAGCCTTTCTCAACTAGTTTAGACCAGTATACAGGCATTGCTGTATTCTGGGCTGTGGTGTAGTTCCTGTGTTGTCCATTACCTTACTTGGATAGAAGGAAGTTTCTTTGCTCACCAGTGGGAGTGGGGAGCCTTGAGCAGCCTACCTGTCCTTGGGGGAAGTGACCTCAGCACAAGAAGCTGTAGTAATTGGTTGTTTGGGACCATTCCTAGCTCTTTTGTAGTTCACTGCTTAAAATCTGCCTCTGGGCATTTTTTTCTGGCTATACTGCTCAGACAAGTTCCATGTTGGTTTACAGAGTGGTCCTAGCAGCAAGGAACTCGAAAAAGCGACTTCCTTCTGGATTTAAGTATATTTGCTTTTTTTCACTGGAAATAGCTTCTGTTGCTTACTTTAAACTAGCCTAAACTGTTTTTTTACTGATTACTGCATTTATTTTTAAATCTGCACTTAAAGTTACATTTAGTTGAATTTAATCGAAAGTTTGCTTGTTTGTTTGTTTAATTTAACTGTGAAGGCTGCCCACTAAAGTGTGCTAGCCTGTGTAACTAATTTATCACTGTCTCTGCATTTTCTGTGTATTTCTACAAAAAAAACAAAAAAATAATCCTTGTTTTCCTGCCTTTCTCGACTAGTTTAGACTGGTATACAGGCATTGCTGTATTCTGGGCTGTGGTGTAGTTCCTGTGTTGTCCATTACCTTACTTGGATAGAAGGAAGTTTCTTTGCTCACCAGTGGGAGTGGGGAGCCTTGAGCAGCCTACCTGTCCTTGGGGGAAGTGACCTCAGCACAAGAAACTGTAGTAATTGGTTGTTTGGGACCATTCCTAGCTCTTTTGTAGTTCACTGCTTAAAATCCGCCTTTATGCGATGTCGTATGCATAGCGCCAGTTAAACAAGGTTAAACTTTTTCTGGCTCCGCCAAGTCTGCTCTTCAATTTTTCCCTTAGAACTGTTCTACTTGCAATCTAAACAGCCTATACTCTATCTGAAAAGCTCAGCACTTGCTCCTAAAGCATTTTTATACAGGTAAAGCACAAAAGAAAGTACTTCATTCACCTAAATTCTGTTGAGTACACATCTCCCTATAGGTCCTTTTTGACTTAGTTACACAGCAATCTTTTTCATTATTTCTAGCATGTCGAAGGGTCAGTTGCTGGCGTCCTCTCCTGTTCAGCTGGTGAATCTGGGAATCTTGAGGCAATGTTACAATTGCCTCATGTACACAGACAACCCTCTCCTCCTCCCAACAAATACAAATATATGCGAGAGATGCAACTATATAGCCAAACTGGAGGCAGAGCTCTCTCAATTCAGTACTGGCAAGACCAGTCAGAAGGAGAAGGTAACCACACACACCACAAACCCAGTCTCACATAGAACTATCACAACAGCAAACCAAACACATAAACACACAAAAACATACTTGGAGGCGCTGATTAAAAATCTACCAAAACAACAGAGGCCTCCAAAGCAGACACCCAAGCAACCACCACCTCAAGACATAGCACATGCAACACACAGTTCACAAAGTCAGTGTGCTAAACAGTCACAGCCCTTAAGGCCAAACAACATGCCAGACACACTTGTAATAGGTGACTCCATAGTCAGACACACTGACGTCCCGCTCACCAGACTGAACAAGGAAAAGGTCACAGTAAGCTGCCTGTCGGGAGCTAGAATCCGCCACATAACACAAGCACTCAGGTCACTCCACAGCAAGTACAAATATGACTCAGTCATTGTACATGCCGGTGTGAACGACCGGAGACGTACCTCCCTGGACTACATGAAAAGAGACATAGAGGAGCTCTCTGATTATGTAGCCCAGGCCGGTATGACCCTGACCTTGAGCAGCATCTTACCCTCACCAAGAATGATGCCACAGTACAAAGACAAAATGATCAGTTTTAACAATTGGCTTAATTACTGGTGTCATTCTAAGGGGATCCAATGTCTGTCTGCTTGGGATGACATGCTTGACAAGCCACGCTGCTTCGCAAGGGATGACTTGCACCTGTCACCCCTGGGCTTCCGGATATTGGCCAAGGCTCTTGCCACCTCCATAGTGCCTTTTTAGGCAAGGCTCAAATGACAAACCTACCTCCCTAGAAAACACAAGTGGAAAAAAACTAAGGGTAATGCTGCTCAATGCCAGAAGTCTAAACCTCAAGATGCACGCCTCAAGCCCTCCTCAGTATGGAGAACATCGATGTCTGTGCAGTGACTGAAACCTGGTTCAAGGCTCCTGAGAGCACCCCAGCACTATCAGGTTTTACCTCATATCATGCTTTCCGCCCCAAAACTTGGACCGAACCACAAAAGGAGGGGAGTATCCATTTTCATCAAAGATACCCACACCTCCAGGTTAGTGGCAATGCACGAAGCATCGGAGACTATCCAGGTGCAACTAACCATAGGCAAAACTGCCTTACAGTTTGTAGCATGCTACAGACCACCCTCTCAAACTCAGGAACCCCACACAGCCTTCCTGAAGACACTGGAGAGTATGAATGTCTCTCCAAATACCATCATTTTGGGAGACTTCAACTACCCAAACATAGACTGGGAACATTACTCAAGCCCCAACACCCTAGCCCAAAGGTTCCTAGAATTCATAAACTCAAATGCAATGGAACAACTAGTCACCATTCCCACAAGAGGAGACAATATACTAGACCTGATCATCACAAACATGGCGACAAAATGCTCCACACCGGAAGTATATCCCTCTTTGGAAAGATCAGACCATAAATTAATCTCACTGGAAATCCACATCCCGCCCCCACCCCCTGCACAAAAGACCACAGTGAAGAACTTCTCAAAAGCAAACTTCACACTTCTTAAGACTGAAGTGGTATCCTTCAAGGCCAGTGGAAACCACAACCCATACTGCTGAATCCTTTGCAAATGCCTTCTATGGGCACCTTCAAGAATGCATGGATCATGCAATCCCAAATAAAACCATGACCCATTCCCCCAAAGGCAGGCGCCCGGTCTGGTGGACCCCAGCCATAAACGAACTTTACAACAGGAGGAGGAAGCTACTACATGACAGAGCAAAATCCCTAAAAGGGAAGGCGTCTCTGATCAGTACTAGCAAAAAACTACGATCACTCATAAAATCATCCAAGGCCAACTTTGAGAGATAAAACGCTAAAGACACAAAAGACAATCACAAGGCCTTCTTTAGCTATGTTAGAAACCTGGGTGGAAACTCCCAGATATGCTCAGAGTTAGTCCAAAATGACACAAAATACACTGAACCCACTGACATTGCCAACATTCTAGCAGACAGGGTCAGTGCAAATTTCTCCTCCCTCCCCAAAAGGAGAAATAACTATCCCAGCAGAATGTAGCCTCCTAACATCTCAGATGCCCAGGTGAGAGCCGCCTCTCTAAAGCTAAAACACAGCATCAATGGGACCGGATGGTGTCCCGGGCTGTGTGCTACATGAACTCCAAGAGGAACTAAACCCACACATAAGGCTGCTGTTTAATCTTAGCCTTACTACAGGATACGTACCCAAAGAGTGGCGTATGGCAACAGTGGTCCCACTTCACAAAGGCGGTGCTTCTACGGACCCTGGAAATTACCGCCCCATAAACTTGACGAGCCTGGTCTGCAAAGCTATGGAGAGGATCATTATGGAACTCATAAACAAAGACATTGGGGACCTACAGACATTGGATCCTACCCAATTTGGCTTTGTCAAGGGCAGATTCTGCCTTTTGAACTTGGTCGACTTTTTTGAAACAGTCACTAAGGCCATTGATGAGGGTAAGGCAGTTCACACAGGCTACCTTGACCTTGCAAAAGCCTTTGACACAATACCCCACTCAGGCATCATAGACAAACTCACCAGCTTAAATGTAAACCCATATGTCACAAGATGGGTTGCAAACTGGCTCAAGGACAGAACCCACAGGGTCAGAGTTGCTGGAGCTATGTCAGACTCTAAGCCAGTCACAAGCGGTGTCCCACAGGGCTCAGTCCTGGGACCCCTCTTGTTCGGCATTTATTTTTCCGAGGTACAGGCAAACATAGGAGGATTGTGGCTGACAAAGTTCGCAGATGACTGCAAACTGGGCGTCATAATTGATACTCCAGCGGACACAAACATCCTTCAGAGAGGCCTCATAGAAATGGATAATTGGTGCCAGAACCATGGCCTTAAGCTGAATGCCAAAAAATGTATAGTCATACCCTTTGGGAAAAACAAGGTACCGACAAATTACCACATAGGCGGTAATCCATTAATTACGGTAGAGGTAATCTGGGACCTAGGGACCCAGGTTGACAGTAACCTCTCATTTGACACTCACATTGCCAAAGTGGTTAGGAAGACCTTCTATAATGCCCACCTTATCATGAAGGGTTTCACATCTAGATCAAGAGAGGTCATTGTGCCCCTGTACTCTTCTCTTATCAGGCCAATGATTGAGTACAATGCCCCATTTGGGATGTATCTCACCCGACACCTGCAGCAGTTGGAAAGACCCCAAAAGTTCCTCACCAAGAGGATAAAGGGTCTTAAACATATGTCATATGCTGCCCGACTGAAAAAACTCCAGCTCTATTCAGTCGCATACCGCCTACTCAGAGGTGATCTGTGCCTGATGTACAAGGCCATGTCCAATCCTGAATTAATGGACATGCTCCACCTCAGAAAATCCAAATCCATCAGAGCCATGAGAACAAGTGACTTAAACCTCAACACAGAAATAAATAGGACGTGCTGGAGGGACAGATTCATAACCCAGAGGCTCCCTACACTCTGGAACAGAATCCCAGTCCATGTTAGGCAGAGCCCCTCACTAACTCTATTCAAGAGAAATCTCAACGAGTGGATGGGAGATCGTAGGTTTACCCCGGGGGTCATCTCTGTGTCACTACTAGACAGAGGCATAGTAAACTAAACCCTAAAAGGGCGTAGTATTCTCATCCTATGGGGTGGTGTAAGCCACATACACTCTGGCTAGGCTTATAAATGCCTTAGGGCAGATAGCCTAGTATGAACCTATGAACCTATAAGGTATAGGGCAAAGAAAAAGTGACAGAGGAATCCAAAATGAAAGACCTGCTCTGTTAGAATCTTTAGATGACTCTAGAACAGAAGCTGAAGTTGAAAAAGAGAAGTAATATGGCATACAAAATACTGCATGATAACTGTAGGAATCTGAGGAGGTTAGAAAATATTTAGGAGACAAACTGGATAATCAATTCACAAGGAAACGGTGGGAGCATAAATTTATGGTTCCCAGGTATGCAAAGTCTAGATGATTTAGGATTTTTTGCTTGGAAGTGTTTGCATAGGTATTTTTATACCCCACACAGACTTCAAGAAATTTTTCCTTGGGTAGATGGCAAATGCTGGAGGTGTGAACTGGCAGACTTCAAAAATTCCCCACAAAGTATGCTGTCAGAAATATTAAGTGAGCAAATGGATCAGAATTGCCTAGATATAAGTAAGGGCTTGCAGAGTTTAATTCTGTTGACTGCCAAAAAAGCAATTAGAGAAATGGAAATCAAAGTCTAAACCAGCTGTACATGAAGTACTGAATATTGTAAGAGAAAAAAGAACTGGGAATGAGATCTAAGGGATGGATCAAATTGCATAGAAATAAGTGAAAACTGTTGGAACAATATATGCAAAATAACGTTTTGGTGGAGGAGTGAGGTTTAAGGAAGTCATAAATTGAGCAATTTACTTAATGTTGGATTGACAGTTATACAGAAAAATATGTGATGTATAAGGTTTATAATTAGGAAATATGTTAATATGGTTTGTTTTCTTTCATATAAATGTATGTTTGCCTATGTCTTAAGTAATAATTCAAATAAAGGTGTTAAAAAAAAAAACTGAGGCCAGAAATGATTGTTGGCCAGAAATGATTGCTAGACTTCATAATACCATAGCGTAGAGCTGACATCACACTTCCCCAAGAATACATACCATAAGATGTACTTGTTAACCTTAATCTATGCCGTTCTTGACTGTTTGCCTCAGTATTGTACAGGACCACTGTGCCACAGTCAGTGGGATGGGGGTTACTGCACAGGACCACTGTGCTGTAGTCAGTGGGATGGGACTTACTATATAGGACCACTGTGCTGTAGTCAGTGGGATGGGAATTGCTACATAGGGCCACTGTACTGTAGTCAGGATGGGAGTTTTGTGTGCAGTATTCATTTATAAATCCCAATAATCAATTCAGCAGGAAATATTATAGCATTATATTCCTGTTTTTAATTTAGAGAATGTTTATAAATAAAACCTTCAAGAAGATTTAACACTTAAGTCTTAAACATTTTACAAACATCAGTTAAAGGTGATTTGTGGTGCACTTGTTATTGTGACTTCACAGTACTTGGTTCTCCAGTTCAAGTCTTGACTCAAGTGCTTTACGTGTAGAAACTACTTGTTCTCCCTTTATGTGTGTGGACTTTCATGTGAGTTTCTGGTTTCCCTACACATGCCAGGACGTAACAATGATGCTCCAAACAATCCACAGGGTGTATGTGTCTTACAATGGAAAGGTGTTACATCCAAGAAAAATTGGTTCAAATCCTTAATGCCAGCTGCCTCTGATGACCTGTTCTATGCTCTTGTAACTATGAACAAGTTAAAACGGGTATCAGGAAATGTACACAGGGGCACTGAAATAAACAGCAATAAAGGACTGTTTCAATTTTAAGCAGGAACTGAGGAATTTTTTTTTTTTTTGGGGGGGGGGGCTTTTAATATTTGATTACTATGATAACTTACAGAAGAATTTATCTTCAGGAAATTATACCATCAGAAGCCTGATTTAGAACTATTACCAGATTCCTAAACGTAGAGCCACAGTGGTGCAGCGGTTAGTGTTGTCGCATCACGGCAAGAGGTTCTCCCGTTCAATTCTCGGCTGGAGCGCCTTCTGTGTGGAGTCTGCATGCCCCCCCCCCTGCAGAGTGACATTTAAAGACATGCAGGTAGGTGCGTGCGTGCGTGAATGGGTGTGCCTTCTTTAAAGGTTGGGTGTCGGGCTGGCAACTCGGCACCATAAAAATACACTGCCAATCATTAGCAGACCAGAGTTCCGCTGTGGCGACTCTAAACCAGGAAAAGCCGAAAGACCAGATTCCTAAACGTCATAGAAAAGTCTCAGGTGATGCAAAAACCTTGCCAGTAGAACGATACTGGAAACAGCAAGGATTGAAACTCAAGATATGGACAGTCCAAGATCCGAATCATTCACTCAGAAGGCACGAATGTGCTTAAGATGATACAAAAGAATAGAGAAATTGTACAAATCAGGGATTAAATATAGAATAAAACACAGTGAAATCAAAATGGGAAGAGAATAAATCCTGATTTTGAAAGATTTCATTTTACTATGCGTTGGTATCGATCATAATTTTGACTTCTATTTGGATATATGAATTATGTTTTAAACCAGTTTTGGACCCACGAGATGTGGAGTACATACAATGTAGATTCTGTAATACTGTAGTGGGTTTCAACTTATTCTTTGCTGGCCCATCTCATTCTGCATAGTCCTTTATACAGGTATTTTGCTTGCATCTGTATTGTAAATTTTACCTTCCTATGGCAACTGATTAAAACCAAGTTTTTTACTGCAGGCTTACATTTCTTGGACCATGCTAAATTATCTTGGAATCTTATTAAAGGCCCCTCTTAAGAGGAAACTCCTTCTGTATTCAAAAACTTGATGTAAATTCTGCTAGCAGCTCACAACTTGCCCTAGCATCAGTGTACCTTACATTTTGGATAGGACTTTAGAAATAAAGACAATGAATTATTGTTTATACCACTAATGGACACAGTAAGGTGCTATACAATAACTTGGTGGACTAAATTTTCAAGGTATTTCTTCCACAAACAGTTCTTCGTAAATGCCCAAGCATTTGTCTTCCAAGCTCAAATCAGACTGGAAGAGAAGTATTAACTGCTTCAGAATCTGGCAACGCACGATGGAAATCCCTCCGAGATGTAAAATATGAAACCTGTATGTCAGTATTAACACTTGCCAATAATGAGTCAAATGAAAGGAAGATATGAATACTTTTTTTTTGTCATCACCAATAAGCCACAAAATTAAAGAATAATGGTATCTGGTATTACAATGCACGACGCAGAAAGTTCCAGAATCTGCTCATGCACTAGCATTTGAGGAATTTAAAAGTTACAAAGGACAAGTATTAGCTCTGTGTTCAAATTAACCTAAAAACTTACCATACTAAACTTACACACACATACAGATGTACAATATTCAATGTTGCGGTAAAAAGAGGAATTATACAAGATTTTCTAGTTACGACTTTTCTTGAAAATAAAAAAATGCTGCTGTAGTTCATGAGCATTTATCTACAAGATGGTATATCAATATATGAAAAGATAATGACAGAATCATGCAGGTTATGCACTTATTTGTTCATAGGTTCATAGGTTCATAGGTTCATACTAGGCTATCTGCCCGAGGGCATTTATAAGCCTAGCCCATTGTTTTGTGGCTTACGCCACCCCTTTAGTATGGGGAACTATACCCATTATTTTGCTGTGCCTCTGTCGAGCAGTGACACTGAGGTAATTCCTGGGGTATATCTGCGATCTCCCATCCATTGGTCAAGATTTCTCTTGAACAAGGCCAGCGAGGTGCTCTGCCTCACATGTACCGGGATTTTGTTCCACAGCATAGGGAGTCTTTGGGTGATGAATCTATCTCTCCAGCACGTCCTATTAATAGCCGTGTCGAGGTTAAAGTCTCCGCCCTTGTGGCTCTGATGGATCTAGATTTTTGAGGTGAAGCATATTCATCAAATCTGGGTTTGACATGGCCTTGTATGTTAGGCAAAGGTCACCTCTGAGCAAGCGGTAAGCGACTGAATAGAGCTGGAGTTCTTTCAGTCGGGCAGCATAGGACAGATGTTTGAGACCCTTTATCCTTTTGGTGAGGAACTTTTGTGGCCTCTCCAGCTGCTGCAAGTGTCGGGTCAAATACATTCCGAATGGGGCATTGTACTCAATCATTGGTCTGATGAGTGATGAGTAAAGGGAGACTATGACCTCCCTTGATCTAGATGAGAATCCCTTCATGATAAGGTGGGCAATGTAGAAGGACTTCCTAACTACTTTAGCTACATGGGTGTCGAATGACAGACTACTATCAACCTGGGTCCCCAGGCCCCTGATAACTTCTTCTGTGCTCAGTGGATTGCCACCTATTTGGTAGCTAGGGGTAACCTTGTTTTTCCCGAAGGGTATGACTATGCATTATTTGGCATTTAACTTTAGGCCGTGGCTCTGGCACCAGTTATCCGTTTCTGTGAGACCCTTCTGAAGGATATCTGTGTCAGATGTGTTTTCTACTATGGCGCCCAGTTTGCAGTCATCTGCAAACTTTGTCAACCATAACCCTCCTGTGTTTGCTTGTACTTCGGAAAAGTAGATGCCAAACAAGAGTGGGCCCAGGACTGAGCCCTGTGGGACACCACTTGTGACAGGCTTTGAGTCTGACATGGCGCCAGCAACTCTGACCCTGTGGGTTCTGTCACTCAGCCAGTTTGCAACCCATCTTGTGATGTATGGGTTAACATTTAAGCTGATGAGTTTTTCAATGATACCCGAGTGGGGTATTGTATCGAAGGCCTTAGCCAGATCGAGGTAGGCTGTATGGACTGCCTTTCCTCATCAATGGCTTTGGTGACTGTTTCAAAAAGTCAACCAAGTTTAAAAGGCATGATCTGCCTTTGACAAAGCCAAACTGGGTTGGATCCAAAGTCTGCAAATTCCTATGTCTTTATTTATGAGGTCCATTATGATCCTCTCCATGGCTTTGCAGATAAGGCTTGTCAAGCTAATGGGCCGGTAATTTCCAGGGTCTGTGGAGGCACCGCCTTTGTGAAGTGGGACCACAGTTGCAGTGCGCCACTCCTGGAGTGCGTATCCAGAGGTAAGACTTTGATTAAACAGCTGTCCTAGCTGTGGGTTTAATTCCTCATTGAGTTCGTGGAGCACACAGCCGGGGACACCATCGGGTCCCATGGATGCTGTGTTTTTTGCTTTGGAGAGAGCAGTTCTCACTTGGGCGCTGGAGATGTTTGGGGGCGGCATTCATTTGGTATAGATATCTCTCTTTGGGGGGGGGGGGGGGGAGAGAAGTTTGCACTGAACCTGTCAGCCAGTATGTTGGCAATGTCTGTAGGATCAGTAATCTTCACATCATTTTGAACTAGTTCTGAGCATATCTGGGAGTTTCCTCCTAGGTTTCTAACATAGCTAAAGAAGGCCTTATGATTGTCTTTTGAGTCTTTAGCTATTTTTCTCTCGAAATTTGCTTTGGATGATTTTATGAGAGCTCTTAGTTTTTACTTAGAGTGATCAAGGGTGTCTTACCTTTTAAGGATTTTGCTCTATCTTGTAGTAGCTTCCTCCTTTTGTTGTAGAGTTTGTTTATGGCTGGGGTCCACCAGACTGGACGCTTGCCTTTGGTACAAAGAGTCTTTGTTTTGCTTGGGATTGCCTTATCCATGCAGTCCTGCAGGTGCTGGTAGAAGGCGTTTGTAAGTGATTCAGCGGCTTGAGTATTGTTTTCTGCCGCTCGGGGCCTGAAAGGAGACCACACTAGTCTTTAGAAGTGTGAAGTCAGCTTTTGAGAAGTTCTTTACTGTGGTCTTTTTATTTCAGGTGGGGTGGGATGAGGACCTCCAGCGAGATTAGTTTGTGATCTGATCTCACCAGTGAGGGTATACTTCGGTGTTGAACATTGTGCTCCCATGTTCGTGATGATGAGATCAAGTATGTTATCTCCTCTTGTGGGGATGGTGACTAGTTGTTCCATGGCATTTGAGTTTATGAATTCCAGGAACTTTTGGGCTAGGGTGTTTGGGCTTGAGTAGTGTTCCCAGTCTATATTAGGGTAATTGAAGTCACCTAGTATGATGGTGTTTGGTGATACATTTATCCTCTAGTGTTTTCAGGAAGGCCATGTGAGTTTCCTGAGTTTGTGAGGGTGGCCTGTAACATGCTACAATTTGCAGAGCAGTCTTGCCTATGGTTAATTGCACCTGGATGGTCTCCGATGCATCGTGCGTTGCCACCAGTCTTGAGGTGTGGGTGTCCTTGATGAATATGGATACCCCCCTCCTTTCTTGGTATTGTCCGGATTTTGGGGCCAGAACGCATGATATGAGGTAAAACCTGATAGCGCTGGGGTGCTCTCAGGAGCCTTGAACCAGGTTTCTGTCACAGCACAGACATCGATGTTCTCCATACTGAGAAGGGCCTCAAGTGCGTGCATTTTGAGATTTAGACTTCTGGCATTGAGCAGCATTACCCTTAGTTTTTTTCCTTTTTTGTGTTCTAGGGTGGTAGGTTTAGAATTTGAGCCTTGCCTAAAAAAGGCACTATGGGGGTGGCAAGAGCCTTTGCCAATATCCGGAATCCCAGGGTGACAGGTGCAAGCCGTCCCTTGCAAAGCAGCGTGGCTTGTCCAGCATGTCATCCCAGGCAGACAGATACTGGATCCCCTTTGAATGACACCAGTGTTTAAGCCAATTGTTAAAGCTGATCATCTTATCTCTGTATTGTGGCATCATTCTTGGTGAAGGTAGGATACTGCTCAAGGTCAGGGTCATACCTGCCTGGGCTACATAATCAGAGAGCTCCTCAATGTCTCTTTTCATGTAGTCCAAGGAGGTACGTCTCAGGTCGTTTACACCAGCGTGGACAATGACTGAGTCATATTTGTACCTGCTGTTGAGAGACCTGAGTGCTTGCGTTATGTGGCGGATTCTAGCGCCCGACAGGCAGCTTACTGTGACCTTCTCCTTACTCAGTCTGGTGAGCGGGACATCAGTGTGTCTGACTATGGAGTCACCAATGACTAGTGTGTCTGGCATTGTGTTTGGCCTTAAGGGCTGTGACTGTTTGACACTCTGACTGTGAGGTCTATGTGTTGCGGTGTTGTGTTCTGAGGTGGTGGTTGTTTGGGTGTCTGCTTTGGTGGCCTCTGCTGTTTTGGTAGATTTTTGATCAGAGCCTCGAGTATGTCTTTGTGTGTTTATGTGTATGATTTGAGGTTGTAATGGTACTATGTGAGACTGGGTCTATAGTGTGTGTGGTAACCTTCTCCTCCTGACTGGTCTTGCCAGTCCTATGTTGAGAGAGCTCAGCCTCCAGTTTGGCCGTATAGTTGCATCTCTCGCATGTATTTGTGTTTTGTGGGAGGAGGAAAGGGTTGTCTGTGTACATGAGGCAATTGAAACATTGCCTCAATATTCCCAGGTTCACCAGCTGAGCAGGAGAGGACACTAGCAACTGATCCCTCGACATGCTAGAAGGGTAGACGAAAACTTTAAAAAAAGATTCCGGGGGACGTGGGTGACCGAGAAATGGGGGTTGCCTTTTGGGGTACTATCTATGACAAGAGTGCCGTATCAAGGTAATAAGTACTGTAGGAGCAAGTGCTAGGTTTAATAGATAGAGAATAGTCTACTTGGAGTCAAGTAGAGTTGATCTTTTAGTTATAGGATACGCTGATTTGATCAGTAGTATAGTTCGAGGAAGGTAGTTTTAAGGGAAAATTTGAAGAGTGGACTTTAGGTAGCGAATAGTTTAAACCTGCTTAACCGGCACTGCCCTAGTGTGCAACAGTGGCAGCTCACGCTAACGCTTAGCTGCTTTATACCAGGGGCTGGAAAAAGCTAGAAACTGGCCCAAAACGACCAATAAACTACTAGTTACTGGCTGAAACCTCACAAAACTGGACAAAAGGCAGCTCAATGCTTCCCACTCCCACTGGTAAGCAAGGTAGCTTCCCTTCCCCCAAATAAGGCAAGGAAACAGTACACAGGAACTACAACCAAAGCCCAGGAATCAGCAACTCTGAAACTGGAATAAACTAGTAAAGCAGGAAAAACAAGAGATATTTTTTTCTTTTTTTTTTTTCACAAAACAGGCAGAAACAGGTACAGCAAACACTTATAAATGCTATGAATCAGCTACTACAGCTTACACAGAAGAATTTGCTACAAATACAGTCAAATAGTAACAAACAAGGATTCCAAGTGCAATATTAAGTTAAATGCAGTAAAAACAGCTTCAATGTAACAGAAAGGCAGGCGAAATACAGTTGCTAGGTATTCAGATGTGGAAAGCAACAAAAAATATACTTAGTATCAAGAAAAGTCACTTATTCAGCTCTCTGCAGCCTGGATTACTCTGCTGGCCCACGTGGAGTCTGTGCTGAGTAGGTACAAGCTGAAAGTTTTATACCAGGGGTTGCTCCAAAAATGCTTAATTTTCCATAAGCAAAGCTCCTTTGGGAAATGGCATCAGGCAGAAGTTAGCCTATAGTCAAACTTATTACATCAATAGAAGGAAACATTACAGAAAGCAGGTACATGATTGGCTACACACAGCTGAAACTTGCTCATGGACAAGCAGCTTTGGTAAATAGTTTTCAAATAGCAAACTGACTTTGGGTAATGTGAGACAAAACACACAAGAATAAGCATCTCATATTCAGCAGTAATGAAACATACTAATTATGTCAAATTTAAGATTTTGTGACATATAGGAGAATTCATGAGGAAATCAATCATTTAAAGACAATTACCACTACAATTAACTGCATACAAATGAAACAATAAGAATAAACAAACAGTCTGGTCCGAGGAAAGATTATGGACGTAGATTTTAAAAAAGTGGGACCCATCCAGGGTTTTAACTCTGAAAATGGGAAGCCAGGGAGATTGCTTAAGGGAACAAAGATAGACTTCAGGTAAATAACTGCAAATTTTTCTTCCTGACTGACACCAGTGACCCAGGTTTGGTAATGAACCCAGGCTACAGAGGGTCTATATCATATTGTCGAATGCATTATACGAACACCTCATCGAACCCTATTTGTCAAAAGTCTTCATCTGAACAATCATTTCAGCAAACTTTTTCCCACGGTAAGTAACCAGTGGGATATTATCAGGAATTTGCCCTTTTCCCCACTGTGGTACGATGTTGGAGTTAGTATAATTAGTTAGGGGAGGTGTAGGGGCATAGCTCCCCACCAGAGTGGATTTTAAATAATGCTGTTTTGTTGTGGTCAGTAGATCGGCCAACTTGTTACTTACCGTGGGAAAAAGTTTTGCTAAAATGATCATTCAACGGATGAAGATTCGACAAACAGAGTTCGAAGAGGCGTTCAACGTTTAGTGTGCTCAACAATGTAATTAGACCCTGTTATGGAAGATGTGGTTAGAGTGGGAGATAATGAACCATCTATGGCATTTCTCCTCTTGCAGATACCAAGTTGTAGCACTGGCAAGCTCTAATAATTTACTTATGGATGAGAGTGTCAGTAACAGATGGGAAAAAAATAACTGTAGCAGAATTCCTTGCAGAAATGGCAACGGGTAAAACTTAACATAAGCATACAAACACTACAGCAGTAACAGTGTATTGTAAAGAATGGAGGTACAAGAAGAGAACATGTCCTACAAGCTACACAGTCAACTTTACTTCACCCTTCCAAATGCACACAAGTCCTTTCCAAACTTCTGTTAAGCTAACTTGTTCAACACAGGGGTACTGGAGGATGTTAACGCCACATTCCCCAGAGACGGAAGCCCCAGTCAATGGAGTCATGTCTAGGATCATGTACAGCCTGATGTATGTAAAAAAAAAAAAAAAAGTGCTAAATATGGTAGGGAAGCAGTGATTATGCATAACCAAGTACTTCAGATGGAAAAAAGGCATAGCAAGCTTAAAAAAGTTTATACAAGCCAAAGCTAGTTTTTTTAAGTCTACAGAAGATATAGACTATTCTAACTTGAAAATTATACCATCTAACAGAAATCAGAAATATGTTCATTCAATGTTAAACGATGAAATAAACAAAAAAGTACGATAGCTAATAATACAGTTTTGCAGGAATCTTACTCATTGTTTTAATTAATGTGTCAAAGTGATTTTGCATATAGCAAGACTGTGGGTACGCTAAAAAGAAATTCCTTTGAAAACCGAGATAGTGTATTCAAAAGTGGATTAGGGTTAGAGCTTTCCTTCTTTAAGAACTGAACTGCAAATGTCTAATATACAATGATCAAAAATGGATTATACTTGACACAGCCTAACTGCCCTTTCATGAAGCCTGTCGTTCATTTTAGACCAAAAGAAAATGTAACACCCACCCCATGGTGCCACTGATTAAAGCTGGTAACCATTATATGCTTCCAGTCAACCAAATGAATACAAATTAAACACCTGAAGCCAACAAAACTCAACCACAGATAAGGCGATAGATAATATTTTTGTGTGACCTTACCCAAACACCCATCCTTTCAGAAACATGCAAAAAAGCTGAATGATTGCTGCCTACTAAATATTAGTATTTCCAAAAAAACACAAAAAAAAAGTGCCTGATTAGACATCTATAATTCTAATACAGCTTCTACCCAAACATTTCCAAAACTGCACAGATGAAAACTTAAACCTACATTTTATAATGATAAAATTATTAAAGACAAATAACGTACCGTACCATAAATGTTGGAAACAAAAGTTTAAGTATTAGATACCCAACAGGCAGGGTTCTAAAACCACATCCAAACCTGCACATACCACCTAACAACAAACTTAATAATAAAAAACATTAGAAAACTGATATAACTGTAAAATAGATACTAGTATTGAAAGACACTCCCATATTCATAAGCCCAAATAAGTAGTTTGCAGTTTTTCCAACAATTTTTGTTATTAAGGGCCAAAAACATGAGCTAGCAGGAGACAGCAAATGTTTAAGATCATGTTTAACACTTTAAAAAAAAGCCATGCCTTGTAGCATAGAACATTTTCATGATTGCAATCAACATATTTTGAATAAAACTGAGCATGTTTAAAGTCAGAATGAAGCTGAAACATTAGCTTTTAAAATGTCTGCAGTACATGAAGTGTGACTAATGCATCCAGCAATATGATTTTTCAGTCAGTACGTTCTCCTTGGATGTAGGGACACACTCGCTTCACTTGGTAAACAACTGTAGGCAATTAGATTTACAAGATCAACTAACTGCTTTACAACTGTTTATCAGTTAACCCCCCCACAGGAGACACGTTTTAAGATTACACAGTAGAACATGGGAAAACGGTATCAAGCAAATCGAGTCTGGGGCTTATCCAAGGAAGCAACTGCTAATTTCCATAAGCCCTCAAAACAGCATTAATATGCAGCTGATGTCCTTGCTGGGCTTCTGCATATCTTGGAGATTTTAAAACATATTTGATCTCTACATGGATTAAAGATACTCTCTCTACATGGATTAAAGATACTCCGTTTCATTCAACATAAGTGACTGCAAGCAAACAGATGTTCTGTGCTTCAAGGCAAGGCTTTTTTTTTTTTTTTTTTTACTAGAGTAAAAGCATTAGACACTCTTTAAAAAGGCAATACATTTCATAAAGAAGGCATATTCTGCATAGAAGAACTAAAGGACCAACACAGAAACAGGTAGAAAAACTTTACCGAAAGCAGTCTACAATACAATAGACAATGCCAAGAAATGTTATCGTAGCCAACAATATCTTAAATCGAAATACTTCTTGATGTTTCAGCCACAGGGATATTAGTCATACATTTAAATGACATGCAAGTAAAAGCTCTTGAAGGAGCTATGAATTTCTCCAAATTTCACCTAGCCAACTCACACATCTACTAACTTCTATCAGAGTATGAGGTGCTGCAGTGACACAGTTTAATGGTAGAATCATAAGTAGGATACTAAGGCGCACATTCTAAATTTTAGAAAAATACATAGTACGATCCCCCATGACAGCTGAAAACTGAAATCACACGTGTTCCAAGTCCCACTACCCTCATTACAGAACATCTATACGTCAAGTGAAGCTAAAAAAAAAAAAAAAAAAAAAAAAAAAAAGAGTAACCTTGCTGGTTATAGGCCTATAACTGTAGTTTGGTTCACAAAAATTATATCAGGGACAAGAAATGTACCATATGTTCACTGTAAGCCAAAAACTCCTCAGCACCTGCAGCCCTTACTCCTCTACTACTACCACCTGCTCAAGAATGGTACATGCCAATAGCATCCTTTAACCCTGCTAGTACCTGCTCAAGAATGGTACATGCCAACAGCATCCTTCTCCCCTTGTCAATCCTAAAGGATGGAGCACTATTCTAGAATTTAAATTACTGCCGTCTTTAGATGACATCTTACTGCACTTAAGGAAATCAGATACTTATATACTTGCTAACACATAATTTGGCCTATAAACTAAACACTAAAGTCTTTCAGCTTTTCCAGGTTAGGGGTCGCCCCAGCAGAACTCCAGTCCACTAATGATTGGCAGTGGATTTTTACAGTGCCGAGTTGCCAGCCCAATGCCCAACCTTCAAAGAAGGCACACCCATTCATGCATGCACCTACCTGCATGTGTTTAAACATCACTGGACCATGGGGAGGACATGCAGACTCCACACAGAAGGCACTGCAGCTGAGAATCGACTGGGAGAACCTCTTGCTGTGAGATGACAACGCTAATCGCTGCACCACTGCAGCCCATGAAAAATGTAAATTACATGCCTCGTAAGTCATACAATCTTTGTATTTTTTCAAAACTATATTGCTAGACGAATCCTACTGCATATCAAATATTTCAGATTCATAGATATATACTAGGCTAACAACCACAAGGAACTTTATAAGCCTAGCCATGTGATCCAACCCAAATGTGTCACTATGTACCATGGGTGATTATTAGGAGGGGTTATGTTAGGAAGTTTTGAGAGGTTATGTAGGGGCAGTATGTTAACATGGGGGCCAGACTTGGTGTGAATTTCCAATTTCCCATCCATTGGTCAAGGCTACATTTAAATGGTGTTAGGGATGGGCTCTGCTTCACATGGAGGGGAGCATGTTACAGAGCATGGGGAACCTCCGAGACACATCTGTCTTGCCAATATGTCTTATGTCACACACAAAATTTAAATCCTTGGATCAAATGGTTATGATGCGGTTAGTTTTATGGATATGCAAAAGGTCCATCAGAGCTCCCAGCATAGATCACCTCTCAGTAACCTGTAGGAGACAGAGTACAGGGACAGGGCTTTAAAGTGGTCGGTACTGGACAGTTGTTTATATCCTGGACTCTCCTGTTAAGGAAACTTGGCGGGCATTATAACTGTTGCACAATCTGGTCATGTACATGTCGAAGGTGGCATTGTACTCAATGATGGGTCTGATATGGGCCAAATAAAGTGGCACTATGACTTCCTTGGACCTGGATGCCATGTCCTTACTCATAAGCTGGGTGACAGAACTATTTTCTTACTAACTTGGCCACATGTTGGTTAAAGGCTAGATTACCGTCTATACATGTCCCTAGATCCTGGACTACGGGGTCAACTTTCAGGGGTGTCTTATTGTTGGAGTAATTAGCCTGCTTGCAATTTTTCCAAATAGTACTATAATACATTACTTGGCATTCACTTTTAATCCATATTGGCATGAGTAATTTGTTTGCATTAGACTCTCTTCCAAGATGTTTGTCATGAGGGGGATCTATAACAACACACAAGTTGCAGTTATCTGCAAACTTGGTCAGACAAAGACCCTTGACATTAGCCTTTGCCTCCAAGTAGGAATCAAATAGGACTGGCCCCCAGCATGGAGCCCTGAGTTACCCTGCTGGGTGACCAGTCTCTTAGTGGAGGTGGTATCGCTAATCCTGACTTCTTGGGTCATGCCTCTGAGCCAGCTGGAAATCCAGCAAATTATGTTGGGGTGTATGTCTAGTCTAGACAGACAGTCTGACAACTTTACCCAAGTGGTGTATTGTATCGACCACCTTAACCAGGTCCAGGTATGTGGTAGTAGGCATAATCTTCCTTTGACAAAGCTAAAATGGATTGGGTCCAGTGTCTTTTTTGATCATTTCCATGATAATTTGTTCTACGGCTATGCATATTAGACAAGTCAGACTAGCAAGTCTGCAGTTTCTGGGGTCAGTTGATGATCCACTCTTGTGAAGTGGGATAACCAGCAGAGTTCTCCTATATTGGTAAGTACCAGGTCCAGTATATCTGAACCTCTGATGGCTGTGTGCAGACTATCTGGTCAGGAGCATGTGTGTTAATAAATCACCAGGAATTGTTGTGTCTGCAAGTAAGAGGCAGTATACATTTCAGCCTATAGAGGGGTAGATAAACTCTCTCATGAATAGAATATTTGGTTTAATGGCGAGTGTCTTCATAGGTCTAGGTAAGAGCTCTGGGATTCTAGCGACATGCAGGGTGACCTATAACTTGCTAGGATATGGTATGGGACTGTCTATGGTAATGAGCACACAGATCTAGGAATAAAATCCATCTCAGCTAGAGATGAAGCTGGACTTTTAACAGACCAAAATATCGATACACATACACAGGGTGGAACAAGCACGTATTTAGCATCACTCTTAAATTATATTGACAATGAGGATTCATGTTGAGTCATTGGAGGTAAATTTGGTGAATGAAAAAAAATGTTTACCAAAACTATATTTGGTAAACAACTCAACAACTTTGTGTTTTTTTAAGGGGGTAACACCCTGCACCCCCCCCATTTAGGGGGAACCCCTGACACCCCTGGATTTATATATACCAACTCTGAGATCGCACAACACTGTAGAGATCATACACAACAGTGGAGAAAAAAACAAACTCCACTCTCCATGAAAGTACAGCACTCGCCATTTTTTTGCATTCGCCGACATTGCCTTCAATGACATGACATGATCCTGAAAATGAATGCACTTGAGATACTGTTCTATAACACATACACATCCTTTAGAATGGTTTAAAGAAGAAAATTATGATAGAAATTCTACAAATTAAAAAAAAAACCTATGGAGGGCTGAAACGTGATTAAACTAGCAAACTTTAGAAGTAAACAACTGATCTTTTCCTATATTAAGCATCTTTTCTGCTACATTCGACTTTTAACAATGATGTAGGTTCAGAGATGAGGAGAAGTGTATAGCAATTAGAAAGTATAAGGAATCATGCGAGTTGTAAGGAAGAAAGCACAATAACACCAAAGGAAAGTGTAGAGACTGAATAGTAAAAAAAAAAAATAAATAATAAATGCTAGTTACTTTCATTAAAAAGGAAGATGAAACTTTACACAGATACTTAACTGAGCAGAGGAAAACTAATAGATTGATAGAGAAGCAAAAAGGACAGCAGTTTGGGGGGGGGGGGGGCTTCTAAATGACTAATGTTGTCAAACACTTCCAAACAAAGACAAGGAATTCTTATCAGAACCAGTCAGTTCTAGGGCCGAAAATAAGGGTGTTGGAAACCAGTCATTTCATACAAGAAAGGGTCCTAAAAAGCTCCAAAAATGCAAGGTGCACACAAAGTGTTTTAGCCTAATGGTAATCCACTAAAGAATTCTGCTACATGAATAAAGAGAAATGGTACTGGCACAAACTAGTCTGTTAAATTAGAGAGAAAGGTAAGGGGCCAGAAAAATGGTGAAGTGACTGCTTTGAGCTCCCATTAAAACTTAAAACTACTGAGTCATCTGTCAGAAAAATACAGTATTACTGAGGAAAATCATTTTAATATACCTGGAATACTATGGGGTACAAACTCCAAGGAAGCAAGGAATTTACCACAGAAATGCCCAGCTAGATAAAACTAACAAATCTGGGCAGTAGACGGTGTCCTAAAGATTTCAGCACACAACCTAATGTTGCTTCACATAAGAGTCCAGGGAGTTCTAGGGTGTCTGTGTGGGTAAAATGCTGGGTAGATTAAGTGAACATGGAGTTATACTGATCAGAATTCACTCAGATGAAAGGACTGTAACAAGCTGGTGTGGTGGGGGTCCATGTATTACCATTAGGGCCAGCCCTTTTCATTTTTACATGACCTTGTAGAAGGTCTGGAAGGAATAATGCTTTTTGGTGATTACAGTTATGCAAAAAAAATAGAAAGAAGGTGCAGGTTAGAGGAGAGACATTTGCAAGGAACACATTTTCTGACAGCCCACATTTAACTAAAAAACAGCAAAACAATATATCAAGAATACAGGAACCCAAGAAATGAGTACAGAACAGGCAAGCAGCAGCAAGAGAAAAGAGGGCTGGGACAGTGAGTAAATTAGAGCATTGTGAGAAAGTAGCAAGGAAAGTACAGCTGTGTACACTTACCATAAATGTAGATGTTCGAGTGTGTTCACTGTTGCAGGAAAGTACAGCTGTGTACACTTACCATAAATGTACATGTTCGAGTGTGTTCACTGTTGCAGGAAAGTACAGCTGTGTACACTTACCATAAATGTACATGTTCGAGTGTGTTCACTGTTGCAGGAAAGTACAGCTGTGTACACTTACCATAAATGTACATGTTCGAGTGTGTTCACTGTTGCAGGAAAGTACAGCTGTGTACACTTACCATAAATGTAGATGTTCGAGTGTATTCACTGATGCAAGGAAAGTACAGCTGTGTACACTTACCATAAATGTAGATGTTCGAGTGTATTCACTGATGCAAGGAAAGTACAGCTGTGTACACTTACCATAAATGTACATGTTCGAGTGTGTTCACTGTTGCAGGAAAGTACAGCTGTGTACACTTACCATAAATGTACATGTTCGAGTGTGTTCACTGTTGCAGGAAAGTACAGCTGTGTACACTTACCATAAATGTAGATGTTCGAGTGTGTTCACTGTTGCAGGAAAGTACAGCTGTGTACACTTACCATAAATGTAGATGTTCGAGTGTATTCACTGATGCAAGGAAAGTACAGCTGTGTACACTTACCATAAATGTACATGTTCGAGTGTGTTCACTGTTGCAGGAAAGTACAGCTGTGTACACTTACCATAAATGTACATGTTCGAGTGTGTTCACTGTTGCAGGAAAGTACAGCTGTGTACACTTACCATAAATGTACATGTTCGAGTGTGTTCACTGTTGCAGGAAAGTACAGCTGTGTACACTTACCATAAATGTAGATGTTCGAGTGTATTCACTGATGCAAGGAAAGTACAGCTGTGTACACTTACCATAAATGTAGATGTTAGAGTGTGTTCACTGTTGCAGTCATTACATATGGGTAATCTGCTGGCAGGTTGCCCTCAGTCGGCCTAATTAAAGTCTTGGGTCCTGCGTCAGTTGCTGTCCCTTCTTCCATGACGTCAGGTCGTCAGGGGTATAAAACATGCAGCCGACGCCATTATATCAGTTTTTCTTGCCCCAGATGTCAGGTGCCCCCCAAATGGGGAGCAAATAAAATTAAAAAACACCAAAAAATATATACCTCCAATCCCAAAAGCAAATACACCAAAAGGGCTATTAAGCATAGTGAAAGAAAGTAGAGGTATAGCCAGAGAAAATTAGGGGGCTGGAGGGAGGGTAACCAGGACTGCAACTGTGAATACACTCGAACATCTACATTTATGGTACGTGTACTCAACTGTACTATGCTCTTCGTGTTTCACTGTTGCAGTCATAACATTTTGGTAGATTCCCAAAGGTATGGTTGGGTGGAGGGGATTATACAGGATTAGGACCAGCTATAAGGCCCTGCAGGACAGCAGTGGCAAAGCCAGCTCTGGATTTAGAGAAAAGTGGTAAATGGTAATGTTTGGTGAACGTATGAACTGAGCTCCAGGTAGCAGCTTCTAGAATGTCCCTGGTAGGAACACCTCTGAGAAAGGCTGTAGAAGTAGATGCTGCCCTGGTGGAATGGGATCTGATCCCCTGGGGGATAGTTTTTCCATGGTGCATATAGCAGAAACAAATACAATGGCTTATCCATTTGGAAATGGTTTGCTTTGAAATAGCCTTTCCCTCTGCCCCTGCAGCAAATGCCACCAGCAGTTGTTCAGATTTTCTTTGAGATTTTGTCCTGTTTAAGTAAAATCTAAGTTGTCTGTGTACATCCAATGAATGCAAAATCCGCTCCCCCTTGTTCTGTGGATTGGGAAAGAAAGTTGGCAAATGAATGGTCTGATTAAGAGCCACACTGGATACCACCTTAGGCATGAAGGATGGATTGGTCCTGAGAGATACCCTGTCCGCATGAAAAATGATGAAAGGCTTCACTGCCATAAGAGGCTGTAATTCAGAAATCCTTCTAGCTGAAGTGACTACTAAAAGGAAAGCTGTTTTCTAGGAGAGTGCTGCGGTAGCATTGTCACCTCACAGTAAGACGCTGTCCGGTTCGATTCTCAGCTAGAGCATCTTCTGTGTGGAGACATGCGTGAATGGGCGTACCTTCGTTGAAGGTTGTGCGTCAGGGCTGGTAACTCGGCACGTAAAAATCAACTACCAATCATTAGCGGACCGGAGTTCCTCTGTGGCGACCCCTAACCGGGAAAAGTCGAAAGACACAACTAGCAGCTATCTCGAAAGGAGGAGAGTGAGCTTTTCCAATACAAAATTGAGGTCCCAGGCAGGGGTTGGAGCTCTCCTGGGTGGTCTTAAGTTTTTGGCCCCTCTGAGATACTGCTTTAGCAGAGGGTGAGAGAAGAGGGGAGGCTCTGTGTTGTAATGAGCTGAAATGGCTGCGGCATGGATTTTTATGGAAGAAAAGGACAGGCCCTTGTGAAGCATCTCAGTTAAGTATTGTAAAATCTGAGGAATGTTGGGAACTGCTGTACTTATCCCTTGAGATTGGTTCCAGGCACAGAATCTTTTCCATTTGTCAGCATAAGATTTTCTAGTACTAGGCCTTCTTGCCTCCAAAATGACATCCATCACAGGTTTGCTGAGGGATGCCAAGGGTGAAATTAGGTGATTAGCCACGCTGCAAGATTCAAAGTTTGGAGCTGCATGTGCAGAATTTGGTTGTTCTGCTGAGACAGTAAGTAAGGTGTCTGAGGCAGGTGCCATGGTGGAAGGTGGGACACATTGCACAGGAATGGGTACCAGTGCTGGCGAGGCCAGTCTCGAGCAATCAAAATAATTTTTGGTTTGTCTTGTTTGACTTTTAGTAGAACTTTGGAGAGCAGAGAGGCAGAGGGGGAAAGGCATAGACTGATAGGTTTTTCCAGCTGAAGGATAGAGCATCCACTTTCCAGGCTTTTTTGTGATGAGTTCTTGTGCAAAATTTGTCCAACTGATAGTTGTGGGGTAATGCAAAAAGATCTATGTCTGGGCTCCCCCATTTGCATGCCAACATGTTGAAAATCCGTGTTTCCAGTTTCCATTCGTGTGGGTCCATGAGATTTCTGCTTAGTTCGTCTGCCAGAGTATTCAGCTTTCCTGGCAGGATTTGAGCTTTTAGTTGTACTTGATAGGTGAAGGCAGTGTTCCACAATGCCATGGCTAGTCTGCAAAGGGGGTAGGAGTGTGTACCCCCCTGCTTGTTTATGTACCACATAACCGTGGTGTTGTCTGTCTTTATCATTAATTGTCCTGGATGAAGGTAGTCCTTGAAGGCTGTCAGTGCATTCTAAATGGCTAGCATTTCTTTTTGATTGATATGAAGGTGCATTTGATTTGGGCGCTACTTGCCCTGAATGCACTTCCCTGCCAGATGTGCCCCCCCCCCCCCCAAGCATAGTCTGATGTGTCTGTAGTTAGGGTTTGGGCTGCAGGGGATGGTGTAAATGACCGTCCCTTGTTTTGGTGGTAGGCCTCTGCCCACGATAGGAACTCTAGTTGCAGGCAAGGAATGATAGGAATCATTGTTTCCAAGCTGTGACGATGCTGACTCCATACACCTTTTAAATACCACTGAAGTTTCCTCATATGCAGTCTTGCATATGGAATTAGAAGAATGCAGGAGGCCATGAACCCCAAGGCTTGCAGTCTTTGGCTTGCAGAAAGTAGGGTTTTTGTGGCCACCTGTTTGAAGTAAGTCACCAAATGAATTTGCTTCTCTTGCGTAAAGAAAGCCATCTGGGCAGTTGTATTCAAGCTTGCACCCAGGAATGTAATTTTTTGAGAGGGTACCAGTTGTGATTTCTTTTCATTTATAGTGTACCCTAGACAAGTTAGAACCCATTTTACAAATGCCAGATGGTTTAGAAGAGTGTCCTTGTTTTCTGCCTGAATTAGACAATTGTCCAGGTATGGATATATTTGAATGTTTCTTTGCCTGAAAAATGCAATTACTGGAGCCAGGCACTTTGTGAAGACCCTGGGCACAGTAGATAAGCCAAAGAGCAGTGCAGAAAACTGGTAATGCAAGTAGCCTGCTTTGAAGCGGAGGTATCTTCTGCAAGATTCCCTGATTAGGATATGCAGGTAAGCCTCTTTTAAATCTAGAGTTGCCAACCAGGCATCTTTGCCTAACATAGGAAGTAACTGGTGAAGAGTTAGCATCTTGAATTTTGGAATGTCCAGAAAGGTGTTTAGAGTAGGTAAGTCCAGAATTGGACGTCATGATTTGTCTTTTCTGGGTACCAGGAAAAGTCCTGAATAGAAACCTTGTCCATTTTCCTCTTCTGGTACTGGTTGAATAGCCCCCATGCTCATGAGGGAAAATACTTGTTTCTGGGCCTCTGCCCACTGATTTGGGGGCAGGTCTGGCAATCAGTTTAGAATTGGCAGCGTGTGGAAATGAAATCTGTATCCCTGGGATACTATATTTAAAACCTATTTGTCCTGGGTTATAAGTTGCCAGTTTCTTGCATGAAGAGCCAGTTTTCCCCCCAAAGGGGTGGCTAAAAGGTAAGTGCTTGGCAAGTGTAAAGGGAAGTTATTGAGACTGCTTACCATAGGAAGGTGCCTTGTTGTCTCCAGATTTGGAGGAGGAGGCACCCCATTGTTTTGTTCTGAAAGTCCCTTGTGACTGAAACCTGGAACCCTTGGAATGTCTGGGTTTGACTTGAGTGGCTCTCGAAGGAACTGGAAAGGACCAGTTCTTAGTACGCCAGTGCCTACTAAATCTTGGAGGTTGCACTTGTCAGAAATCTTTCACAGTTTGCATAGATTTAGTTTTATCTTCCATCTTTTTTAAAACTTCTTCAGCCTTATTACCAAAGAGACGGTCCTGTTGTAAAGGAGCATCTAACAATTTTGCTTTAACATGATCAGGGAGATTTGGCTCTGAGTCAAGCATACCTTCTTAGCACAGACCCAGTTACAGCAGCCCTGCAAGAGGCCTCCAAAGAATCAAAACCACATTGCAGAGTATGTTTTCCAACTTGTTAAGCTGAATGCAATAAATCATGTAAATCTTGGTTTTCCACACAGCCAGAAATTAACATAATTTTCTGTTTAAGCAGTCCCATGATATGCTGTTGATATTTTAGCATATGAAATTGACAGTTTAAAGCCCTGATTGCCAAGGTTGCAGAACTGCAAACCTTCTTACCCCATCTATCCAGCACCCTGGAATCTCCATCGGAAGGGGTAGGATTTTTAACAGTAGAAGCCTTAATGCCCTTGGGACCCTGAGAAATGGTTTCAGGATCTGCAACAGGATTTTTGAAAAGAAATTTGTTGGGAGTCAGGAACCCTGTAGTACCTGTCTAGCTTACAAGGAGCCGGAGGCAGAAAATCAGGAGCCATACTAGATTCTGAAAAAACATCAACGATGTCTGGAACAGGAGGTATAGCCGAAGGCCTATGCTGAGGAAGAAGAAGAAAATCCTGAAGTCTCTTTTTAGATTCAGAGAAATCCTGACTTTCCCAGTGGAAATGTTCCCTTAAGGTATGTAAAATTTGCCCAAAAGAAAAATCCTAGGGGGAGAAGCAGAAGGAATGGAATCTTCTGCATCAGACTCCTCATAAGTAGGTATAGATAATTCCTGGTCATTAGAAGAGTCAGAAGAAATAGAATCCTGTTCAGAAGATTCATAATCACTGTCTTGCCTAGGCCTCTTAGAAGGGGGGGGGGGGTTGGCTACCCCTGATCAGAGTAAGTAAATCTTCAGCCTTCAGATCATTTGTTTTTTAGGCATAGGGACATGCACATGTGGCCCAGGCATCGCCTTTTTATGCATAGGTTGAGATCTTGCCCTTAGCTTTGAAGATGGCATTGGTCTAATATACAAATCTGCAGGCCTGAAAACACCCTCAGAAGCCAGTGCCTGCACAGCGGCTCCGGACCCATCCAGGGTAGAGACATCCGCAGGTTCCATAATTGAAGCATCTCGCGGCATACCGGACTCTGAATGGGTCTCAGTAGTGGCCTGTGAATCAGAAGTAGCTGGTATCAGGGGCTGTGAAAGCACCTCACTGAGTACTGGCAACTGGCTTAGGAGAAATGTCGTCGGCAGTTTTGGCCCTCAGCGGCCTGTTTCTGTCTTTTTCTTTGCGTTTTTTTTAGGTATTCCGGTAGTTGGATTGCTAACCGATGACATTTAAATAATAATCATGATAATTAAAGCGTGAGCCAAAATATTTAGAAGCAAAAATGTACCGACGTTTGATAGTGCGTTGATTAAATAAAGCACAAAACCAACAGCAAGGTACATTGTGGTCAGGGCCTAGGCAAGGAATACAGTACAAATGAAAATCCTTATGAGGTATTTGCTTCCCACAAGTAAGGCAATTATTAACTTTTACTGACATCGGTAAGGAGCAAGAAAAAGTTTCCCCAGCGTGGTACTTAGCTTTTTAGTTGAAGACTTCGGATCTGAAACACGAAAACAAAAATTTCAGGAGTCGGCCGACCGGCACTTGCGAACTGCTTCTGCTTCGGGCACCGTGAGGCAAGAAAGACTGAAGTAATGGCATCGGCTGCATGTTTTATACCCCTGACAACCTGATATCATGGAAGAAGGGACAGCAACTGACGCAGGACCCAAGACTTTGTTAATCAGGCCGACTGAGGGCAACCTGCCAGCAGATTACCCAAATGTAATGACTGCAACAGTGAAACACGAAGAACATGTACGGTAGAGAGTTCACTTGGTCTCTTCTCAGCAGGTTGATAGTAAAAAAAGTTCAAAATCCCCAACCTACAACAGCTATATTACTGAGAAAATGTCCAAGGGCACAACATCCTAAAGCTTAATGTAGATGTAGCAGGAGGAGGAAAAGAAAAACACACATATACTGGTAATATGTTCCTGCCTCTTATCTCAGACCTATAAATGGTAATAAAATAACTGACAAACGCAGCTTAAATATATAGACACTAACCAGACACTAACCATGATTCTTTACACTATTTATTTTCATTTGCACAATTTCAGAGAATGCAGGCTAAATCTGGAAGGTAAGCAATGTTTCAAAATTTTTACTTAAGAACTTTAATGAGACGAATGCAAAACTGAATATGCACATCAAATTTCTTCCAGGACATGGTACATAACCTTCTCATGTGCAGCTCTGTTTTATCCATTACTATAGTAACAATGCTGCTTTATCAAAGGACTTGTGAATTAAGCTTACATTTTTTTTCCCCTAGAGATTTACAGAGAAACTATGGTTCATGATTTTCCCTGATGGATCAGAATGTCATACAGAACCAAAGCTCAGGATCTTCCCTGGCATCCGATGCCACAGATTACAGACATTACTATTTATATGCAAATTCATCTTTATTACTTCAGTAAAGTAACACAAGTTCAGGTCTTCTCTCCACAAAATTCACTTAGACACCCTGCCCCACATCAGACATTTCAAGGAAACCATACCCAGAATTACTCACCCAGCTAGGTGTCACCCCTTATATTGTTAGGCGAGTTGCCAACTAGCTCACCGATGGAACACACCATCAAAATAGGGGGAATCCACCTCCAACAGCAGACCCATAAAAAGCAGTGCCCCACAGGGATCAGTCCTGGGACCACTACTGTTCGGAATCTATTTCTCTGAAGTACAAACAAAAACTAAAGGTCTGTGGCTGACAAAGTCTGCTGATGACTGCAAATTGGGAGTGGTCACAGAATCCCCAAACAATGTCAACATCCTGCAAGAGGGTCTTAAATGGTTGGTGCCAAAGTCATGGCCCAAAATTCAAAACAAAAAAATTATCATCATCTCTTTCAGTAAGAGTGATGTTATTTCCAACTACCACATCAATAGAAACACCCTAAGCACACACACAGTGGTGAGAGACCTGGGCGCAGAGGTTGACAGCAACCTTACCTTTGATCACCATGTCTCTACAGTGGTAAGAAGGGCATTCTATATTACTCATCTCATAAATAAGGCCATTGCCTCTAGAAAAAAAGTTATAACCACACTATACTCTTCCCTCATCAGGCCAATAATTTAGTACAATGCCCCATCAAGTATGTACCTTTCCAGGCACCTGCAGCAATTGGAGAGACCACAAAAGTTCCTCAAAAGGAGAATCCAAGGTATTCAGCATCTGTCCTATGTGGATCGGCTAAAATCACTGTCAATTTACTCACAGGCAATCTCTGCCTTGCGTGAAAGGAAATCTGACTCTGCTTTAAAGGAAATGCTGCATATCTGCAAGTCCAATAGCTTACTAGTTACTTGCTCTAAAACCCTTAACCTGGTATGTGACATTAACAGAACCTGCTGGAAGGACAGGTTTGTCTCCCAGAGGTCATCACACCTGTGGAACAGACTCCCAAATTCATGTTAAGCAGAGCACGGCTTTGGCCCTCTTCGAGTGCAATCTGAATGATTGGATGGGTACTGTAACTTCACCCTGGGGGTTCCACCTGTCTCTCTCTCTTGGACAGGAGTAATAGACACTGATCATGGAAACAAGGACAGAACTTGGTTAGGCTTGTAATGGCCCTGAAGCCATTAGCCTAGTAACTTCCTATAATATTCTAAAAGTATTAAATTAGCCATATTTCTTTGATTATACTAATCCATCTACAAGCAATGTCATTAAACTTTGATGCATACAATACTTCTTTTCTCTAAAGCTGCCTTTGTCCTTTCCCCCTGTCATGGCAATCTACAGATATAATCATCCCTGGCATGGACTTGTCATCTGCCCACTGATGACAGGCAATGGGGGGATACATCAGCTGAGACTTAAAGAAGATCAGCCTACTTAAAAGTAAAGCCATGAGTCAATTACTTCAAATGGGGCAGCTGGTCAGGCAGCAAAGCTTGATCTAAATTTTTTGCCTACTGTGATCATTAAATGCCTTTATTCATAGCCATTAGCCTAGTCAGATGTAGTGACTGTATTTATAGGGTAGGAGACCGATGTTCTGACAGTTCTTGAAATGTGCATCATTAAACAGTGTTTGCAAGTAACTCAAAGCCATTTGTACTGTAATTTTGTGCATGAAGCAAGCTAACGCATTAAATTAAAAATGCAGCATGACAGCTCATCCCCTAACCAAATCTGAATGCATCACTCTAATTTTCACTGAGAAAAAATACAGTTCACAACAGCCTAGTTCATACTAGCATAAATCTTCTTCTTCTTTTGGCTTTTCCCGGTTAGGGGTCGCCACAGCGGGATCACCTGTCCGCTCATGGTTGGCAGTAGAATTTTACGCTGTTGAGTTGCCAGCCCGGCGCCCAACCTTCAATGGAAGGCACGCACACACACGCACTCATGCCTAGGGCCAATTTAGAGTGTCCAATCCACCTACAGCATGTCTTTGGGATGTGGGAGGAAACCGGAACACCCGGAGGAAACCCACGCGACCACAGGGAGGACATGCAGACTCCGCACAGAAGGCACCCCAGCCGAGGATCGAATCAGAGAACCTCTTGCTGCGAGGCGACAACGCTAACCGCTGCACATACTCAAATTACTTAACAGTAAATGAATAAATACCACCTCCACTCTGTCAACAAAAGGGAGGATAATAGCCGTTTGCCAAAGACTAAAACACACTGACACTTCTTCATCTTCTTAATTAGGGTTATGAAAATATTCATACTGGAAAAGAAAGAAGGTAGGGGGAGGAATGCAAAGAAAATGTGAAGCACTAAAGAAATGAATATGTAGGCTTTGGTAGTCTATACACCTCAGGTTTTTCTACTTTACCAAGATATTTTGTCAATAAGTGGGTTTAAATGCTCTAACCAATTCCTTTTTAAAATGAGTAAATGCAGCATTTACAACCACTATTCCTTGTCCAGACAAAAGTAGTATTCATACAACAAAATGTTGCCAGACTAGCCTCTATCATTACAGTAGGGTGATTCTTCAAACTACAGCTATATGGGTACATCAAAAGATATTCTTCCCCATCAGAAGTAACGTACTTGGGCAGGTTGTTTGGGAAAATGAGAAATAGGCAATGCAGAAAATTCTGAGACTATTACATTCTCATCTTTCTCTCATAACCAGCTAAGGCAGCTCAAAAATAAAAATTCAAACATAATCATTACCAAATCATTTTTGCAGTCTAGGTAGCTTTATAAGTTGGAAGACTGATTATTACAAATATTTTAATTTTTACCTCTCCCAGGCTTACCACAGGGTTGTCAGCTCACACAAAAACTGAAAATGTCATGGTTTCGGACAAGATGATAAATAGCACATGCATTGGCATAATGAGCTCTGTTCCTGATCGGAGTACACCACTACACGTCATAAATCAGTAGATGTGCAGGTCAGTGATTCAGGTAAAGGCAGCAGCTGTTACCAGCATTGTCAACACAGTGAGTGCACTTCTCTGCTTGCATGATGGCATACAACACCTGTACAATAAGGTGTACAATGAATACCACCTGCCCAATTATGTAGTGTACAAGTAACAGGGAGGAATTATCCTGCTTAGGCCACTGGAGTAAAATGGGTGCTTTGATTAAACACTTGATAACCACTCTCTCCTGTGGCTGGGTCCGGATGCAAAATGGCCAGGTGCATGACAACAATACTCTGACTACACAGACCACTTTGAGGCAGCATCACTGTTAGTAGTGGCCATACAGCCTATCCCCACCTGTAGACTGCATCATGGGTGCCAACATTCCTTTGGCTGAACACCTTACCAGGCTGCCCACAAATGGTCCAAAATTTCTAACCCTTTAATATTCTCTGTATTTACAGGGAATATCATGCCTGATATATATATATATATATATGAAGTCTACTTCATATGACCTAAATTTCATTTGACTGAGACCAAAACACTGAAAGTTCAAAAGACTGAAAACTCATTTGACTGAAACTCATAACACTGACACATTAAAGTAAAAGATATATGCCATTTTCCCCACTGTAGTGCGATCCTGGAGTTTGTATATATAGTTGGGAGGGGGGGTGAAAGCCCTCCACATAGTTTAGGTAAATATTGTTTTCTGCAAAGAGTTATTTATTGCAGTTATAAATATCCATGTGTATGGTTTAAAATGTATAAAGTATGTGGGGGGGTCTGCCCCCCACCCCCCCCAACTATAAGAAAATACAGGCACCAAAAAAATGAATTAGATTACAGACCACAAGCGAACAGCAGAGTTGAAACAGTATTTATTAAACGCTGTTAGTCTCACTGCTAGCGAGACTTCTTCAGATAACACACACAAAATACTCTTGCCTTTTTATATTAAAACCAACCCCTTAACCAATTTGTCTCCCCAATCAGGTGTTTTACATAACTTCCTTCCTCAAACTTAAACATATTAACTTGAACCACTGACTTAAAAATATATTTATAAAACACACAATATGTATAATGCTTTTAAAAATTATGTGTTAATCATTACTTTCCAATTTCTAAAACAAAACCATATCTCTCCCCTAATTGGATAAGGGGTGTGTAATCTAATTTGTTTTTTTATGTAGAACAGCCATAACAAGACATTTGTTCCTAGAGTCACACACTTTTCACATAGGTAGGACCAGAGCTTGCAATTGGGCATTCAACAAAGTTTTAGAGATGACTGTGAAACGGAAGCTTGACACTTAGTGAAACTCGATCATACAGCTGTATCTACTAAACATTAATGGCCTCTTCCCTCCTTCCCCTCTGTGATCCCTTATGGTGGGGGTGGGCACCCCTTTTCTATCCCTTCTCCCTCTGCTCCTTCTTCTAAGGTCTCGAGGCTACTAGTCATTCTTCAGTGCACTGAGGCTTTTCGGGAGTCCTGTGCTACCACCTTGGAGCTCTAACATTGGGGTTCCTTTGTGAGCAAGAAAGATCTGTAAAATGGAACTCACCAATGACCCTTATACCCAGATGTCCCAACATAAGCAACAGGGTGTCCTCCAGCACAGGAGGTGGGTTTAAAGTCTCTTGTATTTGGGCTGGCCAAAGGCTACCACAGCATCACCAACCCACATTGTAAGTACTCAAACAATGAACCGTGAACAAAAGTAATACTAATCGACATGAAATCATGCCTCGACATCTACAAACTCCTAAGAACACAAAGGATACTTTTGTAAGGTTCATACTACCTTAAATATACAGGTGAAATCTGCACTAACCTACCAAAAGATTTTGATTCAACATCTATTAGGCTTGTATTCTTGTATTCTTTGGTGAAAAAGATGCAAGGATATTCACTCGACCAGTTGCAATCAGTCAGCAATGGTGTGTTCCAAGGACGTCTACGTCCCAGTCATGTTTCCCAACAGGCCATTATTTCATGCAGATGGTCAAGATATCTTGCCAGATGAGCAAGATTAACTATATAAAATAATAAACCTTTGCATCAGCATTAGCTAAGCAGACAGTATAATCTAAATTATCCATTCACTTTAAATGTATCCTAAAAGAATCACTTTCACTTTTGCACTAACAAAAGTACACATACTTTCAAACTCCATAACTTCTGAAAATTACTTTGGCTGATTTAAGGGCAGCAGTTCATGTAGGTCAAAACCCACTCTGCGTGGTTTTATAGAATGTATTCTATTTTTTATGAAACAAGTGTATAGAAGATATAAATCTAAGTAAAGAAATGCCAGCAAAATTCTAGTTAAACACTTTTTGTATTTTCAGGGTAATATAAAATTAGCTGCTAGTATAGAAAATTACTAATGTAAAGCAGCAGTAGCAGTTAAACAGAGACAAAATATAAGCATCAGCAGAATAAACAGTCCTGTTTGTCTCTCTTTCTCTACAGGTTCCTTACTGCCTCCATATGTGCTCAAAATCCTATGATTTCAAGTCTGGCATGAATCTGCCTTGCTGTCCTTATCATTTTATGTACTTATCAGTTACACAGACTTGTCTACAATTTTCATAAAATTAAGAAATCCGTTTGCATTCATTCACCACACAACCACTCGCTAACACACTAGCTTTGCCATGTAGAGTACAGACAGGCAATACCATCAGAAACAGTGTTTTGAAACAGGGTAGGTAAAAAGAACTTCTAAGAACTGCCCAAGTTTGATTTCATGCAGCTGTGTGTCCTGTAGATAGTTGTATGGCTAAAGACCAAGACCAAGTGCTGTTTGTTCCTTGCCAAGCCTCTTGCACAGACGAGACACTACACAATTTGTACAACAGATGAATTTATTGATTTATCTGTCCAAGGTCCCACACTCTAGCTTATTATCTAAAGTACAGTTGTGTACCTACCATAAATGTAGATGTTAGAGTGTATTCACTGTTGCAGTCATTACACTTAGGTTATCCTGCTGGCAGGCTACCCGCAGCCGGCCTGAATTCCAAAGTCTAGGTCCAGCGTCGGTTGCTGTTGCCTCTTCCCTGACGTCAGTGCGCCAGGGGTATAAAAGATGCAGCCGATGCCATTTTCTTCAGTTTTTCTTGTCCCAGATGTCAGGTGCCCCCAAATTGGTAGGCTGGAAATTATGCCAATAAGTATGCATGCACAAAAATAAACATTTCCTTCATCTACAAGCAAATACACCACATAGGTTGTATAGGATAGAGAAGTACAGATAAGTCCCAGTAAATAAAAGGGGGGTTGTGGGTGGGTAACCTGGACTGCAACAGTGAATACACTCGAACATCTACATTTATGGTAGGTACACAACTGTACTATGTTCATCGTGTTTCACTGTTGCAGCCATTACACTTGGGTTGAATCCCAAAGCTGAGGTTGGGTGGCTGGGTCTAAATAGGATTAGGAGAGGCTATAAGGCCCTGCAGAACTGCAGTGGCAAAGCCTGCTCTGGATTTAGAGTAGAGAGGTAAGTGGTAGTGCTTGGTAAATGTGTGCACTGAACAAGCTGCAGCCTCTAAAATGTCTTTGGTTGGTACTCCTCTGAGGAAGGCTGCTGAAGTGGCTGCTACTCTGGTTGAGTGTGGCCTAATGCCCTTAGGCACTGATTTGCCATGTTGTGAATAGCAGAAACGAATGCAGTGGCCTATCCATTTTGAAATAGTCTGCTTTGAGATAGCCTTTCCTTGTGTTCCCGCAGCATATGCTACTAAGAGTTGCTCAGTCTTTCTGAAAGCTTTAGTTCTGTCCAAGTAGAAGCGTAGCTGTCTGTGTATGTCCAAAGAATGCAGGAGTCTCTCACCCTTATTCTGTGGGTTTCGATAAAAGGTAGGCAAATGAATGGTTTGGTTAAGGGCCACACTGGACATTACCTTAGGCATAAATGTCGGGTTCGTCCTCAGAGAAACCCTGTCTGGTTGGAAAAGGATAAAAGGTTCCACAGCACTGAGTGCCTGTAACTCTGAGACTCTTCTTACAGAGGTTATTGCTAGGAGCAGAGCTGTTTTCCAAGATAAGAACTTTATTTCAGCTGTATTGGCTGGCTGAAAAGGCGGCAGTGTGAGTTTTTCCAAGACATAATTGAGGTCCCATGCAGGTATTGGTGCTCTCCTTGGAAGTCTTATGTTTTTGGCCCCTCTGAGGTACTGTCTTAGCAATGGAAGTGAAAAAATTGGTGGTTCCGTATTGTAATTAGCTGAAATGGCAGAGGCATGGATTTTAACTGATGAAAAGGATAGGCCTTTGTCCAGCATCTCAGTTAGGTATTGTAAAATCTGAGGAATATTTGGTACAAACGTGTCAATTCCTTGTGCCTGGTTCCAAGCACAGAATCTTTTCCATTTTTCTGCATAAGATTTTCTGGTACTGGGCCTCCTGACCTCCAAAATAACATCCATTACTGCTTTAGAGAGAGGTGTGTTCTGAATAGCAACATTATCTGCCATGCTGTCAGATTTAGGGTTCTGAGTTGGCTGTGCAGGATCTGATTGTTTCGTTGGGTCAGTAAATGAGGAATCAGAGGCAATTTCCAGGCTAGGCTTTGAGACAAGCTCTTTAGGCTTGGGTACCAGTGCTGGTGGGGCCAGTCTGGAGCAATCAGAATCATTTTTGGCTTCTCTTGTCTGACCTTTAGGAGTACTTTGGGGAGGAGAGGCAGAGGAGGAAAGGCAAATATGCTTAGGGTTTTCCAGCTGAATGATAGAGCATCCACTTTCCATGCTTGCTTGTGATAAGTCCTTGTGCAGAATCTCTGTAGTTGGCAGTTGTGAGGGGAGGCAAATAGATCTATGTCTGGGCGTCCCCATTTCTTTATTATCATGCTGAAGACTTGTGGATCCAGTTTCCACTTGTGGGGATCCGTGAGGTTTCTGCTTAGTTCGTCTGCAAGAGTATTTTTCTTTCCTGGCAGGAATTGTGCTTGCAGGTGTACTTGATAAGTTAATGCTGTGTCCCACAAAGTCATGGCTTGTCTGCAGAGGGGGTAGGAATGAGTGCTTCCCTGTTTGTTTATGTACCACATGACTGTAGTATTGTCCATCCTTATCAGTAGTTGTCCTGGATGGAGTAGATCCTTGAAAGCTGTCAGGGCATTCTGAACAGCTAGCATCTCTTTTTGATTGATATGAAGATGCCTTTGGCTTGTGGGCCAGGTGCCCTGAATACATTTTCCTGCCATGTGGGACCCCCAGGCATAATCTGAAGCATCCGTTGCTACTGACTGCCTGGCTGTGGGTAGGGTGAATGGCTGTCCCTTGTTGTGGTGACATGCCTGTGCCCACCATCGAAACTCCTGTTGCAGGAATGGAATGAGGGTAATTAATGTTTCCAGGCTGTGACAATGTTGAGTCCAAACACTTTTTGGATACCATTGTAATTTCGTCATATGCAGTCTGGCATATGGAATTAGCAGAATGCAGGATGCCATGAAGCCCAAAGCCTGCAGAATTTTTCTTGCAGATAACTGGGTCTTTGTTGCCAACATTTTGAAGTAAGAAGTCAGTTGCCTTTGTTTGTCTGGCGTGAGATAAGCCATCTGGGCAGTTGTATTTAAGCTTGCACCCAGGAATATTATCTCTTGAGAGGGTGCTAGTTTTGATTTCTTTTCGTTTACTGTGTACCCTAGGCAAATTAGTAATCTTTTTACAAATGTCAGATGCTTTAGCAGAATGTCCTTGTTCTCTGCTTGAATAAGGCAATTGTCCAAGTAAGGATATATTTGAATTCCTCTGTCTGCAAAATGCAATTACTGGTGCCAGGCATTTTGTGAAGACCCTGGGTGCAGTAGATAAGCCAAAGGGCAGTGCAGAGAATTGGTAGTGCATTGAGCCAGCTATGAATCTGAGGTATCTTCTGCAAGATTGTCTGATTGGAATATGCAGGTATGCCTCTTTAGGTCCAAAGTTACAAGCCAAGCCTTCTTGCCCAGCATGGGCAGAAGCTGCTGCAGAGTCAACATTTTGAATTTTGGAACGTCCAGAAATGTATTTAGAATACACAGGTCCAGTATTAGTCTCCAGGCTTTGTCTTTTCTGGGTACCAAGAAAATTCTTGAGTAAAATCCTTGTCCCTGCTCTTGCTGTGGTACTTGCTGAATGGCCCTCATGTCCATGAGGGATAAAACTTGTTTTTGTGCCTCTGCCCATTGATTGTGTGGCAGGTCTGGCATACCTTTTGCCCTTGGCAGGGTGTGAAAGTGGAACCTGTAGCCCTGGAACACTATTCAAGACCCATTTGTCCTGGGTGATCATGTGCCAATTTTGAGAAAAAAGTGCTAGTTTTCCCCTAAGGGGGCTGCCAAAATACAAGTGCTTGGTGTTGGCAGAGGAAAGTCATTGGGCCTGTTTCCTGTATGGCTGTGATTTGTCTTCTCCTCTTTTTGAGGTAGAAGCGCCCCACTGTTTAGGCCTGTATGAGGCCTGGGTTTGGGATCTGCCTCTGGTGCATCTGTATCTGCTTCTCTGTGGCCTGTCTGACACTGGAAAGGACCGATTCTTTGTAGGCCAGTTCCTGCTAAATCTGGGTGACTGTACCTGTAAGAAATCCTTTACTGTTTGCATAGACTTCGCTTTGTCCTCATTTTCTTCAACACCTCCTCTGCTTTAACACCAAATAAGGTATCATGCTGTAATGGAGCATCTAATAATTTTGCTTTAACATGATCAGGCAGATTCTGTTCCTTTAACCAAGCATGCCTCCTAATGACAGAACCCGTAACTGCAGCCCTGCAAGAGGCCTCCAAAGAATCAAAACCACATTGCAATGTATGCTTTCCCACTTGTTCAGTTGCATGCAATAAATCCTGTATTTCCTTATTTTCTGCACAATCAGAATTTGACAACATTTTATGTTTTAGCAGTGACATTAAGTATTGCTGATATTTAAGCATATGAAATTGACAATTTAAAGCCCTCACAGCCAAAGTAGCAGAAGTGTAAACCTTTTTTCCCCATCTGTCTAGTGCCCTTGAATCTCTATCGGAGGGGATAGGGCTTTTTGCAGTAGAAGCCTTGACCCCTTTGGGACCCTGAGAAATAGTTTCTGGGTCAGCAGCAGGGTTTTTGTAAAGAAATTTATGTGAATCTGGAACCCTGTAGTATCTGTCTGGTTTAACAGGGGCAGGAGGTAAAGAGTCAGGAGAAAGGCCAGACTCTGAAAATACATCATCTACAATGTCTAACACAGGAGGAATAGCCAAAGGCCTGTGCTGAGGGAGTAAAAGAAAATCTCTAAGCCTTTTCTTAGATTCTGAGTAGTCTTGACTCTCCCAAAATGGAAACCTGATCTGAAGATCCATATTCTGTCTTTTGCCTATGCCTCTTCATGATCAAGGTAATTAGGTCTTCGGCCATTTTGAGCATCTGTTTTTTAGGCATGGTAGTCTGTCCAGGAGAATGCTGTACTTGTTTCTTTGTCTTTAGAACTACTTTAGTCTTTGCTTTGGAAGCTGAAGTAGGCTTTACATATAACTGTGTAGGTCTGAAAACACATTCAGAAGCCGATGCCTGCTCAGCGGCTCCGGACCCATCTGAGGGAATAGTTTCCAAGTGTCCAATACCTTGAGTATCCAGAGGCCTAGCTGGCTCCACGTGGGAGTCGCCTGTGGCTCTGAGGTAGTGGGCGCCAGGGGCTGCGAATGCGTCTCACTGAGAACCGGTGACTGGCTTAGCGAAATCCTCGTCGTCGGTTTTGGACCTCGGATGCCTGTTATTTTCTTTTTCCTTGCGCTTTTTATAAACTTCGGTCATCAGCTGTTCCGACTGCATTATATAACTGAATCTTTGGCCAAAGTAATGAAAGGCAAAATCATACAGACGCTTAATAGTGTGTTGGTTAAATCTAGCACAAAACCGACAGATAGCAATGTTGTGATCAGGGCCTAGGCAAGGAATACAGTAAGAATGAAAATCCTTATGAGGTATTTGCTTCCCACAAGAAATACAATCGTTAACTTTTTTTGACATCGGACTGAAGCAAGAAAAAAGTTTCCCCAAAGGGGTACTTAGCTTTAATGAAAACTTCGGATCTGAAATTCGTTTTTGAAAATCTCAGGAGTCAGCCGACCGGCACTTGCGAACTGCTTTTGCTTCGGGCACCGCACGGCAAGAAAGACTGAAGAAAATGTCGTCGGCTGCATCTTTTATACCCCTGGTGCACTGACATCAGGGAAGAGGCGACAGCAACCGACGCTGGACCTAGACTTTGGAATTCAGGCCAGCTGCGGGTAGCCTGCCAGCAGGATAACCCAAGTGTAATGACTGCAACAATGAAACACGATTAACATCCAATGTCCTATGATGGAGCAATGTCCTATGATGGAGCAAACTAACTACTTGAGATTGCATAATAAAAGCCACTACCTCTCCAATATACCTCAGCGAAAGTTTGTGTCAGTCTTTTCATAGAGCTTACTGGAAAATACTGTCTGTTCAACTGACATGTATGCAAACAGAGGAGGAGGAGGTAGCCAAACCCAGTATTTTAAGAAAAAGATAATCAATTCATACCTTAAAAAGTCAGTGCTCCATGCTGCCAATTACCAGCCAAATTTCAGAAAGCAAAGTCATTTAATTACATAACATTCTATAACATATAAATCATAATAGTAACTGTGGCAATAGGAGGTACTGCCAGCACAGCTAGCTGGTACTTTGTAAATAAGTACGTCATTTGTGAATATCAAACTGATTTACACAAGATAATGGTGTTACAAATGTATTAGAACTGTATGCCATGTGTATCGCAAATTGATCTGTACATATCAATGTGTTAAACAGCTACGTGTAAAGTGCTAGTGTTTGAAATGTATCCACAGTGTGCGCTACTGGCGAGAACAGTAATGTATATGCACTATTGTAACTGTTTAAATGTGCATGTTTAACAGAGGACACTAGAAGGTTAACCTCAGTCCAGCAAACTTTAAAATATATGTGAAATTAAATCACTTTACGGGCTAGGCCATAAAGATGCTATCTCACAGGTTTCAATGGAGCCAGACACAAAAAGTCTGTACTAGGAAGCTTTCTGTATTGTCTTTGGGGTGAACTGGAGGTATGAAATTGTTTTATGACTTCCAGCATCTGCCACTGATCTAAGGAAAACCCCTTGTGTGAGTATTTTTACAGGTAGGTCCTAAATCCTGCCAACTTCCAGCAATGGAGGTTTGCATGGGAACTAGAAATCAATGAACAGAAGTGATATTCTGCAAGCTACCCCAGAAGTAATATTTTTGATATTTTGATAAGTCTCTTAGTGAGACTGAGTATTCTGCCTTGGGTCTGACAACAAAGACCATTCATCACGTCATCTGCCTTGCTCTATTAAGCAGGGAATAGTAACTCTTAGATTCAGTCAGGAATAAAGTGAAGCTTAGTTTAGATATTGTTCTTCTTTGTCCGAGCCTCTCCTTCAATGTTATTTTAAATATTTCCTGTGATTTTAAACTGATGTCACTGTGAATATATACTTACTATTTTCTTGTTATTTTATTATTTATTATTAAATATATTTAAACCTTTCATTGTGGCTGATCTCTGTAGAGATATTTAAGTTTGGAAAGTATTTGCATATTTGGTGACACTTTGTGGCCCACTCCTAATAGCCTTGCTCTTGGTCAAACTACCATTTGTGTTAATATTAATTCCATTCAGTATATTGGCTACCCCTGGAAGAGTCTTAAGGTAGCTGGCAGGAGTGTCTGGTGGCAGTCATAACTACCTTATTGTCTGGGCAGAAGGGGGCATAGCTAGTAAACCTGTGCCAGCCTTTCTTAGGTAGGTGTAAGTGTAGGTAGGTGTGTGTGTGTGTGTGTGTGTGTGTGTGTGTGTGTGTGTGTGTGTGTGCGCGCGCGCGTGTAAATCAAACCTCAGAGTGGTTGTGTTAGCTACTTGGGCAGGGACATGAGGCACTGATTGGACAGTGGGTGCTGGAGGTCTTGGCTTGGACACTCAGCCGAGATCTCAACTCTATAAGCTGTGCCAGTGGGGAGTCTTACAGGGGATCTGGAGAAAGAGGGAGAAACCAGCCCCGGACTGACTGTGTTCCCTGTGTGCTCTTAAGGGAAATTGCTCTTGATTGTGCTTGATGCAGAGAGCTACATCTGGAGATACTGTGTGTGTACCGGTTATCCTCCCAGTGAATGTCCCCCACTGGTGTCAGTGGTAAGGACTGAGGCTCCTTGATTACTGGCCTGGTGGAGGGTCATCACAGTAAGACTACAAGAATTCTGCAAAATTAAGCATGGCATTGTTTCTGGTATTTGTACTATCACATGCTTTGCTTATAAATGCAGTGAATGATGTTTATTTTATACAGTTACAAACTGAATTAACATTCAAACTTAAGGGAAGTGTTTATACTGTGCCCCCTTTATTCAAAGTTAACTGTTGAAAATGAATGCAGTCATTTTAAAGAGAACAGATCACAGGAATACACAAAACTCTATGGCAATCAGCCAAATAACTAGCAGGGTGAGGAGCTTACATATTCATATATCTACTTAATAAATACATACATAAAATCAGAGTAATACAAATGTATTACTTCACACAGTGCATTTATTTACTTGTCAGAGATCTTGTCAATTTTGCTCAGTAATTTTCATACTTGAGAAAGTATGTGTGGAGTACCTGAAGAGCAGAGGACACAAACAATTAATCTGAAGGTGAATTTTAGATGGAGGGAAAAGTACAGTTTTGTACCTACCATAAATGTAGATGTCCGAACTGGATAGCATCTGCAGTCATAACAACTGGGTTGTCCTGTCGTCAGGCAGCCCTTCAGTCGGCCGGATTCCAAAGTCCGGGTCCGGCTTCGGCTGATGTCGCACTTCACCCGACGTCATCTCTGTTGGTCTTCGGGTATAAAGGCATCAGCCGACGCCATTTTCCTCAGTGTTTCTTGCCCCAGATGCCAGTTGCCCTCATGGAAGGCTAAAATTTGGATAAATGCCAATGTTTCCAAAAGGATAGAAGGTAAACACAAAGTAAGCATGTATGTACATATATACAAACAAATACACCATAAGAGACTCCCCCCCACTAGCTAGCTATTAGGAGGGTAAACACCCTAGGAGTACCACAGAGGGGAAGGAGGGAGGGTAATCCTGACTGCAGATGCTATCCAGTTCGGACATCTACATTTATGGTAGGTACAAAACTGTACTATGTCCTTCATGGATGCATCTGCAGTCATAACAACTGGGTAGAATACCATAGCCAACAAGGGAGGAGGATAAAACTAGATTATGGTGTGTTTAGGATCCCTTGCAGTACAGCAGTGGCAAACCCTGCTCGGGATCTGGAATATAGAGGCAAATTATAATGCTTGGCAAATGTATGCACGGAGGTCCAAGTAGCCGCCTCAATAATGTCTTTGGTTGCCACTCCTCGTAAGAAGGCTGTGGTAGTGGCTGTTGCCCTTGTAGAATGAGGTCTTATGTTCTGTGGAATTGGTTTTCCATGGAAGGAGTAACAGAATCGTATGCAATTTCCTATCCATTTGGAGATTGTCTGTTTGGAAATAGCTTTTCCTTCCCTTTCTGTTGCATAGGCTACAAAAAGTTGGTCAGTCTTTCTGCTACTTTTAGTTCTGTCCAAATAGTAGCGTAGCTGTCTATGTACATCCAAGGTATGCAATATTCTTTCCCCTCTGTTTTGTGGGTTGGGAAAGAAGGTAGGTAGGTGGATTGCCTGGTTTAAAGATGCTCTGGATACCACCTTAGGCATAAATGTAGGATTAGTTCTCATAGACACTCTATCTTGGTGGAAGATTAGGAAGGGTTGCACTGCCATTAAGGCCTGTAGTTCTGAAACCCTCCTTGCTGAAGTAATTGCCAGTAGGAAAGCAGTTTTCCATGACAGGTGTTGTAGGTCTGCTGTTGCTGCTGGTTCAAAGGGTGATAGTGTCAATTTTTCTAGCACAAAGTTTAGGTCCCAAGCTGGTAATGATGGTTTCCTTGGAGGTTTTACATTCTTGATTCCTCTGAGGAACTGCCTGAGCAAAGGGTGAGAAAAAACAGGTGGATCAAAGCTGTATTCTGCTGAAATAGCTGATGCATGTATCTTGATGGAGGAGTAGGACAGGCCTGAATGAAGAAGTTCGCTAGGTACTCCAGAATGTTAGGCATATCTATGTTTGACACATCTTTTCCTCTTTCAGTACTCCAAATGACAAACCTTTTCCATTTTCCAGCATAGTTTCTTCTTGTTGAAGGTCTGCGTGCTTCAAGAATAATGTCTCTAACTCTTTGGGAAAGTTCTGGATTAGCTGCTGCTATGTGATGTTCCATGCAGTCAGTTGCAACGTTTTTAGGTTTGGATGTATGATGCTGTAGTTGTTCTGAGTTAACATCAAAGGCATCAGGGGTATTGGCCACATATTGTTCGAGACATGCTCCTCAGCAGTGGGTACCAGTGTTGTCTTGCCCAGTTTGGAGCTATCACGATTATCCTTGGGCGTTCTTCCTTGATTTTTAGTAATACCTTGTGTATCAAGGGAAGAGGTGGGAATGCATATGCTGTTAGGCCTTTCCAGCTGAAGGAGAGCGAATCCACTTTCCATGCTAGTGGGTGGAATGTCCTTGTGCAGAATTTTTGAGCTGGTGATTGGTAGGTGATGCAAATAGATCTATCTGAGGCATTCCCCATTTCTTTGAGATGGTCTTGAAGATGTCCGGGTGCAGCTTCCATTCGTGGGCATCCGATGTGGTTCTGCTTAATATGTCTGCTAGAGTATTCTCCTTTCCGGTACAAATATTGCCTGTAACTGGATGTTGTAGCTGAGTGCCAGGGTCCACAGCTCCAAAGTCATTCTGCATAGAGGGTATGAATGAGTGCCTCCCTGTTTGTTGATGTACCACATGACTGTGGTGTTGTCTGTCCTTATCATCAACTGGCCCTCTTTGAGAAATGGTCTGAACTTTTGGATTGCCAGTTTTACTGGCAGCATTTCTTTTAGGTTGATGTGCAGGTGAAGTTGATCCTGTGTCCACAATCCTTGCACGCATTTGTCCAGCATGTGGGCCCCATCCTAGGTCTGAAGCGTCTGTTGTGATGGTCTGGCTTGCTTGACATCTGCGAAAGGGTAGCCCTGGGTTTGACTGGCATGCCTGAGCCCACCATAGGAACTCCTGTTTTAAGCATGGAAGTAATGGGATTTCTGTTTCTAGGCTGTGTCTGTGTTGGGACCATAAATTCTTTAGGTACCACTGTAGTTTTCTCATATGTAGTCTGGCAAATGGAACCAAGATTATGCATGATGCCATGAAGCCCAAGGCCTGCAGTACTTTTCTTGCTGTTAACTTGTTCAGTTTTGTTAGTGCCAAGAAGTAAAGAGGGAGTTCTTTTTGTTTTTCTGTAGTTTGGAATGCCATCTGTTTTACTGTGTCCAATTCTGCCCAAGAATGTCCTTGTTTGGGATGGTATCAGCCTTGACTTTTGTAGATTGACTGTGTATCCCAGTGCTTGCAGCAAGTAAATGACCCTTTGCAAATCTGTTGTCAGCTTGCTTTTGTTGTCCCCTTGTAGCAGGCAGTCGTCTAGGTATGGGTAAATTTGAATTCCCTGTAGTCTGCAATGGGCGATTACTGATGCCAGGCATTTTGTGAATACTCTGGGCAGTAGATAAGCCAAAGGGCAATGCTGAGAATTGATAGTGCTCTGATCCTGCAAGAAATCTGAGGTATCTTCTGCAGATTGGTCGAATGGGGACGTGCAGGTATGCCTCCTTGAGATCTAGAGTTACCAGCCAACACTCCTTGCCCAGCATGGGAAGAAGTTGCTGTAGGGTCAGCATTTTGAATTTTGGGACAATGATGTATGTATTTAAGGCGGACAGGTCGAGAATTGGTCTCCAACTTTTTCCTTTCTTGGAACTAGGAATAGTCTGGAGTAGAACCCCTTTCCTTGCTCTGCTGTTGGCACTTTTTCCACAGCTCTCATGTTTGCTAACTGCATTATCTGTTGTAGAGCCTCTGTTTTTTGATTTGGAGGTAGATTTGGCATTCCTCTTTTGACTGGTAAAGTGTGGAAGTGGAACCGGTAACCTTGATCTATGGTTTGTAAAATCCACTTGTTTTTGTTATATAGTGCCAGTTCTTTGAAAATAAGGTTAATTTTCCGCCTAGAGGAGCTGCTATTTGTTCCCTGGTAGGCGGATTTAGGGTTAAGTCACTGTGGTTGAGTTGATGTAGTGGCAGAGGTTGTGTCTGTGCCTCTGTTGTTACCTTGCCACTGTCGTCCTCTGTAGGCACCTCCCTGGATTGGTTTCTGCCTCTGGAGCGTCTATTCCTGCCCCTTTGAGATCTTGTGGAGTCAGGAAAGGACCAATTTTGGCAGGCCAGTTCCTGCTAAACCTTGGGGCTGAACCTGCAAGAAATCTTTAACCGTTTGAACAGATTTTGCCTTTTCTTCCATTTTCTTCATAACCTGCTGGGCAGGTGTACCAAACAAACTTGTCTTATCCATAGGAGCATCTAGCAACTTAGCTTTAACATGATCCGGTAGAGCTTGCTCCTTTAGCCATGCATGCCTTCTTATCACTGTGCCAGTCATGGCTGATCTAAATGAAGCCTCCAGTGCATCATAGCCGCATTTTAAGGAATGGTTACTAACCTGTTGTATGTTATTTACCATTTCTAATACATATTTCTTATCAATAGATTCATCAGTGGTTAGTTTTTTAGTTAACTGATCAAGCATAAACTCTTGGTATTGTATCATGTGAAACTGACAATTTAAAGCTCTAGCTGAGAGAGTAGCTGAAGTGTAGACCTTTTGCCCCATCTGTCTAATGACCTTGCTTCCCTTTCTGAAGGAATAGGGTTTTGCTATGGTCGCTGCTACTGCCTTGGCACCCTGGGATATAGTTTCAGGGTCTGCAAGTGGGGCCTTGTAAAGGTGGTGATGAGTGTCTGGCACCCTGTAAAATCTGTCTGGTTTGGCAGGGGCTGGAGGTAAAGAATCTGGTGCGGAGCAGACATCATTGAAAGCATCATCCACCACAGAGAGAACAGGAGGTATAGCTAAGGGCCTGTGCTGTGGAAGGTGCAGAAAGGTCCTAAGTCTTTTTCTGGAGTCTGAAAAATCCTGTTGCTGCTATTGGAACTGCTCTCGCATGGCATGTAAGGTTTCCCCAAAGGAGAATTCTTCTGGTGGGGAAGCAGCTGGAATGGATTCTTCAGCATCAGAGTCTTCAAAATTGGAGAAAGGAGCCTCTGGCTGATCAGTTATGTCTGATTCATCGGCAGACTCATCAGAGGACACTGGCTCAGGGGGCTCTGCCCTAGGTCTCTTCTCTGGGGGCTGAGAGGCCCTGTCTGGGTGAGATTGAGATCCTCTAATTAATGAAATTAAATCTTCTGCCAGAGTAAGCATTTGAGAACTAGAGGATGGCCTGGTTGTAGGGGGTTTAACAGGCACTGTTTTAGTAGTCTTTGCTGCTTTAGCCCTGGCGAAGGCCTTAATGGACACGGCTGCTGGAGGCCTAGCAGCACCACGTGCTGGGGTAGAGACATCCAAGGGAATGGTGTCTGATAAGTCAGTGGCAACCACCGTAGTGGATAAAATTTCTGAGGCCGTTTCAAGAGTGGTAGCAGGGGCCTCAGTTGTAGAGATAGATTCAGCTGTACTTTGATCAGTTTTCGGTTTCGGCGAAACCGAGACACTCATGATTTGCTTAACCATGGTTTCGGCCGAAACCGCGGACCGCGAGTGTCGGTCTTTATCTTTGCGTTTTTGGCAGATTGGGTTGTCGGAGGATCCGGCGGCATAATGTACGCAAAATCAGAACCGAAAAACTGTTCAGCAAACTCCGACCGGCGCCTAAGCGTTGTCGGTTGAGCAAGCACAGGCGAACAGGCTGCTACGTCGTGGGCTGGGCCTAAACAAGGCAGACAATAAGAGTGGAAATCTTTATGAGGTATTTGTTTCCCACAGGTTAAACAATTATTAACTTTTTCTGACATCGGCTGAGGCAAGAAAGAGTCCCCAACGGGTACTTAGCTTTAGAAGTCTTCAGTAGTATTCGGTAGAACTAATCTCTGGATCCGACCGACCGGCACTTGCGAACAGCTTCTGCTTGAGCCACGCGGCAAGAAAGACTGAGGAAAATGGCATCGGCTGATGCCTTTATACCCGAAGACCAACAGAGATGACGTCGGGTGAAGTGCGACATCAGCCGAAGCCGGACCCGGACTTTGGAATCCGGCCGACTGAAGGGCTGCCTGACGACAGGACAACCCAGTTGTTATGACTGCAGATGCATCCATGAAGGACATCATTTTATTTTACCTTCCTCAGCCATGACTTGGGGGACTCTCAAAACATGTCAAGTAAATTATTTATTTATTTATTTTTTTTACAGTTAAAAACAAAGGTATGACATTGAAATAATTGATAGGACTGTATAATACCGGAATGAGATGGAAACTGGAATGAATGCCTTAATTACCCAGAACTGTGCTGAACAGATGCCAGACTCTCCTTTATGGACCAAATCTTCTTGTACTTTTCCGAATGAATTCTGTACACGCTCTGGTGCAGTTAAGAATACTTTATTATGTACAGTGAAGGCAGATGTCAACATCTAAATGCTGTTTCCAATAAGTGCTGATAAACAAACAGTCCTCTGCATTCATATTTATATTTCTTTGATAAACTGAAACAGTCCTTTGCATTATTTCTTTCCTCCTGAATAGTATAATTAATATTCTGAAATGCTAGATATTTTACCTACTTCTGAAATCATAAGAGTGTCTGTACTGCCTTCTGAAGACTGCATTGCCATGACTTTCTGCATATCAATCCAAACGAAAGTACAGTTGCGTAAAATCTTACCATAACAGTAGATGTCCTTGCCTTCACCGCTGCAGTATTCCTTACAAATGGGGATTCCCTGCCATGAAGCCCACCGTCCAGCCAGTTTACCAAAGTCTACCATTGTTTTAAGGTACAATGAATGTCACCTGCACACTCCTTGTATGGGGTAGGGCATAAAGGTGATGTTCAGGAATACCATCCTCAGAACTGATTGCCCCAGTAGAACAGAAGTCCAAGGAAAACCAAAGAGAACCTGCACACCCAGGAAGGAAAAAAGATCAGGGGGATGGAGTGAATACTGCAGTGGTGAAGGCAAGGACATCTACCTTTATGGTAAGATTGTACACAGCTGTACTATGCCCTCACATCACCGCTGCAGTATTCCTAAGAAGAAACTTGGGAGGAGGAAGCAGCAGTGCCTTCCAAGAAGCCATGAAGAATGGCAGCAGCAAAACCAGCTCTGGCTCTGGAGATACCATCCAACTGGTAATGTTTGGCAACGGTATGCACAGAAGTCCAGGTAGCAGCTTCAAGAATAGAATTAGTGTCTAAGCCTTTGAAAAAAGCACTAGAAGAAGCCAGAGCTCTAGTGGAATGAGTCTTTACAGAAGGAAGGCTCTCGCTATGAAAAGTGTAACAAAAAGAAATAGACTTTGAAATCCAAGTGGAAATAGTTTGCTTGGAAACAGCCACACCTAAAGACGTCGGATGAAAGGAAAGAAATAACTGGTCACATTTTCTGATAGCTTTAGTTTTATCCAAATAAAATCTGAGCTGTCTATGCACATCTAAGGTATGCAGCACCCTCTCACTGTCAGATAGTGGAGCGGGGAAAAAAGCAGGCAAATTAACAGACTGTAAGTGACAACTCGTTAACCACCTTGGGCATGAAAGGAGGATTAGTATGCAAGGACACCCTGTCATGAAATATCAAAAAGAGGTGGACAAGCCAAAAGGGCTTGCGACTCAGACACCTGCCTGGCAGAAGTAAGAGCTAACAAAGAACTGTCTTCCAAGAACAATGTTGCAAGGAAGCTGAAACAGCAGGCTCAAAAAGAGCCTGAATCAATTCTTCAAGAATGAAATTAAGATCCCAGGGAGGAGGAAAAGGCAGGAACATATTAAAGGACACAGTTAAGAAATTGCTTGGCCTCAAATCTAGACGCTAATGAAATACTTAAAGGCAGACCAGCAGAAAGAGCTGATAAGTGGGCTTTAACAGAAGAATAGGCCAAACCAGCATTGAGTAAATCACACAGAGAACCGAAGGAACATCCACAGAAAGTGGGTGCAGGTCAGGAGAAAGACACCAAATAGAAAACCTCTTCTATTTAGATAAGTAGGATTTCCTAGGAGTAGGTTTCCTGGCTTCCTGCAGGACCTGCAGCATGTCCTCAAAAAAAGGTGTATATGAGGAATCAAAACCCTATCACCCATAGTGTCAGTTGAAGAGTGGACAGGTGGGAATGGATGAGAGACCCCTTATTCTTGCAAGAAGATCCACCCTGTGAGGTAACTTCTGATTGCCCCTGGCAAGATGCAGAAGTAGAGGGAACCAGTGCTGTCATGGCCAAAAGGGAGTCACCAAGATTTTGGGAGCATCCTGCTGAATCTTGAACAGGACTCTCTAAAGGACAGGGAATGCATAAAGAAACATCCCCTTCCAAGAAAAGGAAGGGGCGTCCACCTTCCATACCAGAGGACCTGGGACTCTGGCACAAAACAGAGCAAGTTGTCTGTGTGGAGGGGAGGCAAAGATCTACTTGAAGAGTACCCCACTGGCAAACAAAGTCCAGAAACACATCCCTGTGAAGCATCCATTCATGAGATTGAGTGAAGGACCTGCTCAGATTGTCTGCCACAACATTCTGATCTGAAGGAATGTAAACTGCCTGAAGAGTCACCTGATATTGGATACCCACATCCCATACCAGAAGTGCCAGACGGCAAAGACGGTAATATCTCATACCCACCTCTCCCCCGTGTTTGTTGATATACCACATGACTGTGGTATTGTCTGTGAATACCTTGAGAGGCCCTGGAGAGAAGACAGGATGAAAGGCCTGAAGAGCCAGCATAAGCGCCCTCATCTCTTTGATGTTGATGTGCTCCTTCCACTGACGAGGTGACCACACTCCCTGAACCCTTAGAGAGCCAAACATTGCTCCCCATCCCACATCTGAAGCATCTGTGAACAGATCCTGAGAGGGAAGAGGAGGTTGAAAAGGGAGCCTTGGATTCAAAGACACTGCTGAATCCACCACACAAGTGCTTTTTTGAGACATAGGAGGACAGGAACAGGAAATTCTAGGGGATGCGCATACTGAAGCCACACCAACTTCAGAAACCCCTGGAAATTCTTCATGTGGAGCTTAGCAAGAGGGAGCATCAGAATGGTAGAAGCCATGAACCCCAGAGCTCTCAAACTCCCTGGATGTAATGGAGGCTAGGGGAATAAGAGTTTGAAAGAAAGAAATGAGAGTCAATGCCTTTGTAGGAGGCAGGGATGCCAGCACTGGCACAGTTTGAAACCTGCAACCCAAAAATGCATGATCCTGAGAAGACTTTTTTAAAGTTTATTGTGAACCTCAGGCTCTGAAGAAGAGAAATGGTAAAATGAAGATTTTGCAAAAGGACCTCTGGAGAAGATGCTTGAATCAGCAGGTCATCCAAATAAGGTAAGATTTGGATCCCTTGAAGCCTGCAAAAGGCAATCACAGGAGTAAGGCATTTGGTGAACACCACTGGGACAGTAGAAAGGCCAAAGGGCAAAGCACAGAACTGAAAATGCCAGGAAGCAGAGAAATGTAAATATCTCCTGGAGGATGGATCAGAATATGGAAATAAGTATCCTTGAGGTCCAGAGACAACAGAAAGGCCTGAGGGAGCAAGAGAGGAAAAAGGGACTGAAGGGACAACATCCGAAAGGAAGGCACCTTCAGAAAGGTGTTGAGATGGGAGAGGTCTAAAATAGATCTCCAAGTACCTTCTTTTCTGGGCACTAGAAACATTCTTGAATAAAACCCTTTCCCCCTTTGGGACACAGGTATCTCTTGACTAGTACCCTGAGACAAGAGGTCTCAAAGAGCCTCTGGGGAAAAAAGAAAGTTGCTCCCAAGGAGGCTAATAAATGCCCATAAAAGGAGGGCGGGAAATCCAGACCATGAAGTACCCTTGTCGAATGATTGACGGAACCCAAGAATCCTGGGTGTTTCGGAGCCAAACAGTAAGAGAAAGAGGAATATACCTGAGAACAGTTGGATAAGTCAGACAGCACCTGGTTTTTCAGGAAAGGAAGGCTTAAGAATCCCTGCAGTCTGAGTGGCCTTAGCAGGAAGAGTCAGTTTACTACACTTTTTACTTTTAGGAGCGAAGGCGAGACTGCCTGTGAACAAAGACTGGTTTAGAAAGGTAGCTTCACTGAAATTAGGCACAGAAAAAACAAAGACATGCTTAAGCTCTTGTAAAGCCATCCTTTTGTCCTGAAGAGACTTAATGGAGCATCCATCAACTTAGCCTTACTATCATCGGGCAAAGGTTGTAGCCGAAGCCATGAATATCTCCTCAGAACCAAACCAAAAGCAGCAGCCCTACAAGAGGCATCTGCTGCATCATAACTACATTTGATAGAATGATGAACTACCTGAGAGGACCTCCCAAGCAAAGAAAGAGCAGAAGATTTACTCTGAGTCTGGAAGATCAGAAAGAATCTGACAAGCCTGAGAAAGAAGAGCCAAGACATACCTATAGATATGGGTCTGAATTAATAGCCCTAAAAGCTACAGTAGCCAAAGTATAACCCTTCTTACCCAGCCTATCCATGATTCTGCTGTCCTTATCAGAAGGCAGGTAAATTGGACAAAGGAAGCAATTGAGATGGCTTATCAGAGGCTACAAACACCATAGAGCAGCAGCAGGACATTTAAACAAAAAGAAACAATCCTCAGGCACCTCAGGTATAAAACCTATCAGACTTCCTGGGAGCAGGGGGCAGAGAATCTGGCACTTTAGATACAATGAAAAAAACATCCAATAAAGCAGGCAAGAGAAGGAATCGCCGCAGGTTTAGGAGATTCCATCTGCAGTAACTCATAGTTCCTCTTATTGATATCTGAAACCTGGGCACAATCCCACTTAAAAAAAGTTCCATCATCCTAGAGACAGAGTCCCCACAGGAAATTTCCTCAGAAGGATTATCTAGAGTATGAGAATCCTCCTCCTCAGACCCGTAGACTAAAGGAGAAGGAATCTGGGTAGAATAAGCTAAGGAGTCGTCATCAGAATCCACCTCAGAAGAATGCAATCCTTTGGGCCTTTTAGGGGAAGAGGAGGACCAATGAAGAGCAGGAACTGAAACCCCTTGAGGAGGCCTCAACGACAGTAAAGCATTAAATAACCCCCGAGTAAAGGCCTGCCACTCACTTTGTGGATCCCTAGGAGTAGAAGAAACATGATTAGTTTTCCATTTCTTTTTTAAGGGAACATCCATCCTAGAAACCGGAGAAGGCCCAGACTCAGGATGACATTCCAGAACTGCAGTAGGAATTTCCCTAAAGAGGAACTGCTAAACCCCTCTAGACCCCTTGGAAACAGCCAAGCGTGGTTCCCTCTGAACACCCAAAATGGACATCCGCAAAGCCTCATCAGATGTGCTGCCCATCAGATCCTAAATAGCTTCCAACCCAGACGCAATAGAAGAATCTGACAAAGCAACAGGGTGAGCCTCCAGGTTCATAACAACCTCAGGAGAAACTCCCAGCAGAGGCTGGACAGCAGAAGATTCTGGTCTTACCTTCTTCCCTGACAGGTGAGCCTCGGGGCAGGAAGTTCCATCCATATTATCTGCAGCAAGAAGCTTAACATGCTGGTGCTCAAGACACAAGGAAAGGGAAGAAAACCTACTAAAGGTTTTGGGGACAAATGCCTGACAAATTGAGCAAGACATATGGTCATAAGCAGCACCTAGGCAAAAAAGACACTTATGGCAGTCTTTATGGGAATCAGTCTCCCACCCAGGCATTTACTCTTCCTGGATGACATTAACCCCAAACAGCAGAAAACAAACAGAAAAAGTAACCAAGCACCCACAACTGGGTACTTATCTGCAACTGTGACGACTCCAGCAAACAGAAGTAAGCATAGGAAAGCCAACAAACAGAAAAATGAGAAAAAAATGGATGGAGGTAACAGACCAATGGTTAAAACAGCATTCGGACTGGCAGCAAAAAAGTTCAGAGGATGGTATGCCTGAACGTCATCTTTATGCCCTATCCCATGCAAGGAGTGTGCAGGTGACAGACTTTGGTATACTGGCTGGATGGTGGGCTTCACGGCAGGGAATCCCCATTTCTAAGGAATACTGCAGAGGTGAATGTAAAGACATCTAACTTAACAGTGTCTGAATTATTTCCTCATACCAAAACCCTGCAAATCTCTACTGGCCTTTCACCTTGGTTCCCATGCCTTGTACCATACAAACAAAATGGGTTGTACTCAAATGTACAGCACATTCTGTTCTTATCAGTACTCTTGACTGAAGGTTATTTATTCACTGAAACATTGTGAAGCTCATTATAATGTAGGTGCATTTCTATTCCTATAAAAAGAGAATATGCTATTTTTGTACATTTAAATGACATCTGACCTAACTCCTTCTCCTGAAGATACATGAACACACCCAAGTATCTTAATTCTGTATTTACTTAAAAACATGAAATATAAAACAAAGACATAGGCCTAACCTTGCATTTTTTGGGCCTATGCAAGGTCTATTCTACTAAAAGTATTTATGTAGGATTCATTCTATAACAACTGTATCTGTAATTATTTAAATTGGATTTACTTCTGTAATCATTTTATAAAGCTATTAATATGGTCTGCAAAGGATACTATAATAACCACTAGAACGAATACAAAATAAGTTGTTTATATATGGTATATAAACTTGTAAATGTTAATTTTGACCACTAAGTGTCACTTGAGCATTTACAGTCTGCTTGGATCGAAATGTCTCAACTTTATGATTCAGTTATAACTGTACAATTCTTTACTGTGTTACAACTGATAAACTCTAACATCTATAAAATACAGTATATATCATGTTTCAGCTATATTTGTTACTTATGATCCTGTCCATTTACCTTTTTAATTTCTGTGTGCTGTACAAGATATCTGCCTTCTAAATTTGTCTTCAATATCCTATAAATATTTATGTGCTGTAATAGTACTTTTAAAAAAGCTATGCTTTCTGTATTTCAGATACATTAATTATTATGTAAGGTGCACTATATTATATAAATTAACAAATTATTGCTACTTATTCTTTAGATAACTTATCTTAAGTCTGTTACAAATAATTCTGTCACTTTACCCGTAAAAAGGATGACTGAATAATGTGAAGTAGAAATGTATAACTGAGTATGAATGTCATAGTTTCATCCTTGACTGAAATTTACAGTAAAGTGATACATATTTACACTGAACATCTAAAATAGCAATGTATGAATGTTATATTTTGGAAATTAATACTAAAGGAATACCTTTTGTACCAGTGTTACCTCAACATAGACAATAACAAAATGAAATCTAGTAATGTATTCTGCAGACTAAAGTATTAATAAAGAAATATATTTTTGTCAGTACTATCTCAGCACAGATAAAAGCAAACTGAAAACTAGTACTGTTGCTTTAACTCTAATCTGCACAAATGCACATCTGTTATATAAATATTCAAAGATTTTAGATAAATGAAACATTTAAACGGAAAACTAGTAATGTTATACAACTGCTTAATTGTAATCTGCATAAATGCACATATGCTGTATATACATTTTAACTTTAAAGAATTTAGATAACTGAAACATTTAAACGGAAAACTAGTAATGTTATACAACTGCTTAACTGTAATCTGCATAAATGCACATATGCTGTATATACATTTTAACTTTAAAGAATTTAGATAATGGAAACATTTAAACTTTGAAAAAATGCACATTTGCTGTATACACGTTTACTTTAATACTTTTGTTTACACTTGCTATACTTGAGCAAACCTCCCCTTTCCCATTTCTTGTGCAAGGCTGCATGGCTTATGTTATATTTTTCCTGACGATCTAAAATCAAACTTGAAAATCAACCTGAAGCAATATCTGTAAAACACAAAAAGCAGCATCATGTCCTTAAAATGACACTTGCAGCTTTAACAATTATAAAATTTATAGCAATGCTTGTTGCCCTATTTACATCTTTCTGCATGAAATAAACATATGCTGCTACTGAATTATTGTAATTCTGTAAGCAAACTGATAATGTACTATAGTGAATTAAACCAATGTTACTAATAAATACATTATTGCAGGTCTGTAACTGAACTGATGATGTACTACAGAGAAATGGAAAGGCTGCAACTTCATTAGTAAATCAAATGGAAACCTCAGTGGCATTGTTTTTCCTGGTCATAACCTCAAATGAAACTATAGTAATCCAACACTGTATTAATATTAACATTTTTTGTATTTCTGCACCTCTATAAAATTAATCTTAACTGTTGAACTTTCTACATTAACTCTGTGACCTTCAGATCAGAATGTACTCTTCAGTGTGCAATTCTCTGCTCACTGTCTTAACACAGCCATTACTAAGAACTGTTACTGCATAAAACTGTCACTTATATTAAACCAATCTTTAACATACTGTTTTGTAGCATACAGAACTGTCTTTAATTCAGTGTGCTGAACTGGCTTGTAATCTGATAATTCAGGTACATTAGTCCATGCCTCTGGTGTGCTTGGTAAGCTGCAATTCCTGCATGAAACATACGATTCTGAACAGTTCACTTATGCAAATTTATTACTAGAGTTGAACTGAATTGATTCTGGAACTTTACTTATCTGTCCTTTATACAAGTATGTGAAGTTTCTTCATATAGTACACACATTTATTATGAGTTGAACCCATGACTTTAATGACATATTTATGAACAACACTTTCTTGCATGGGATATGAACTTTTGACTGCAATGTCACTTCTAAAATGTAGCACTGACTAAATTTTACATTCTGTAAACTAGCAAAACATATCAAGATATTATTTATGCATTACAACACTTTACTACCATAATTTAAGGGTCTTAATGTCTGCCAAGCAAAACAATAACACAAAAAATTCATTTGCCGGAACTGTAACTGTAAAGCCTTTATTCTGCAAATAAACTTGACTGTCATTGCTGGTATACCATACACATGTGCTTCCAGAATGGTAAATGCGTACTATTACCTTTTTCTTAATGGCCACTCCCAGTACATCTTTCTGAGGAAAATGTGGTAATTTGACTCCCTGCACATGGCAGCTGAACTGGAATTTATTTCATCTTCAACAGATAAATCTGCATGTTCCTATCATAACCAATGTTTCAAATTCTGTACATTCGCACAATCTACACCATACAAATTCTTACAAGTGTCATCTGTGTGCACTACTGTACATTCTGTACCTCTCTTGTTTTTCCATAAAATCTTGTTACTGAAGTCTAAAACTGCATGCAACTCTGATATGTCCATTTCCAGTACAGAGATGTTACATTTAGAACTGTTAACTGCAGTTATCTTTGACCCTTTAAATCCTGACAAAACTGCACTCGTGTCTTCTAGTAGAGGTTTATTTGTAACGGACATTGATGTGTCTGTATTAATCAATATATTATTCCACAATTTCTTTTCTGTAAACAATGAACTACTGTCATTTCTTTCAACATTAAACAATAACAATCTGGTTTGGTGCTGGATTGCCACACCCTTTATAAATGAGCAGAAAAATCCTTTTTATAGAACTAGCAACACTGACGAGCTATGGAATGCATTTCTTCTTTATTTTGCGCTAAAGTACTGGTAATAACATTGACTTGAGATAAGGTATGCATTTCTTCATCTGCCCGGAAGTCTGTACATCATTTATGCTGGTGTTTACTCAAACTGATAAAAATCTGAACTCGAATCCCTTTTATCCTCCCAAGTGGAATATTTGCACTGGCTTCTGAAAACAAGAAACTAGAATTTATTACATTCTGAGCACCTGTATTTGAAATTCTGTCTTGTGTGGAAATGTGTATGTTGCGTACACTGACGGTGTTTACGTCTAGCTGCAATACTATGACTTAGCTCTATGTTGAATTACACGTGCTGTAGCATTTACACTGATTTGTGAAGACTGTAAACAAGAATTTGTGTTATTTAAGTCTGAAACCATACTGACAGAGTCTGTTGCAGTCTGCTTCTGAGATTTAACCCTTTTGTGTTTAGAAAAGAGTTAACATTCCTGAACTAATATTAAAATGTAAATGAACATTTCTGGAACATAGTTTATCGACTTATTTACCAATTTTTTTAACTCTAAATCACACATATGTTTGACATTCATATAATTTACATATACTGATGTATTTAAACCTTCTGGAGACTTGCTCTCTGATTTAACTAGAAAATGCACTGCAACTCACATAAGGAAGTTGAAGTTGCTTTAAGAAAATGTTCTGGCATCTAACAGTTTTAACCATGTTCTTGTTTCCTGGCTGTGTGATGTCATACTAGGAAACATGAAAGTCTATCATCTACTTTGGAGATGAAGTACACTGCTGTTAACTGGATAATGTCTTTTACACTGGTATCGTAGAGAGTCTGAAGTCCTTTGAGACTATGTTCTGAAAGTTTTAGATTTTCTCAAGTACTGCTGGTCTGTTGATGATCTCTGAGGATTATCCTGAAGTAGCATTTTGAATAAACACATGTTCGGTAGTCTGTTCTGTAGACTACACATAGTCTGACTGCTGGTAAGGTTGCTATGGGGTTTTGGGGCTTTAACTGTTGTCCCCCTCCCATCGATGGTGGCTTGCCATTGAAAGAATTGATAGGACTGTATAATACAAGAATGACCTGGAAATAACTGGAAGAAACTGGAATGAATGTTTTTATTGGGTAATTACCCAGAACTGTGTTGAACAGATGCCAGTGAGCTTTATGGGCCAAATCTGTTTTGTACTTTTCAGAATGAAGTCTGTACATGCTGTGTTTTAGTTAAGAATCCTTTATCATGTACAGTGAAGGTAGATGTCAACAGTATCTGAATGCTGTTTCCAATAAGTGCTGATAAATTGAAACAGTCCTCTTCATTCATATATCTTTGATAAACTGAAATAGTCCTTTGCATTATTTCTTTCCTCCTGAATAGTACAATTAATATTTTGAAATGCTGGATATTTTACCTGCTTCTGCACTCACAGCAGAGTGTCTGTACTGCCTTCTGAAGACTGCACTGCCATGACTTTCTGCACATCACTCCAAACGAACTAACATAACTGTGTCTGAAGTATTTCCTAATACCAAAACCCTGCAAGTATCTGCATGCCTCCTTAGCCTTGGTTCCAAGCCTTGTACCATACAAACCAAATGTGATTGTATTATTGACTGAAGGTTATTTATTCACTGAAACATATTCACTAAAATTCAAACTGTGAATCCTGTTTTAGTATGGCTGCATTTCTAGACTTACTGTATGCAAAGATAATACTGTATTTTTGTACATTTAAATGACACCTGACCTAACAATATTTTCAGAGACAGATTACCATACACAGTTTCATCTCTGTAGTGTGTAGGTTTAATCTTCAAAAGTAATAAAAGCACAGCAACGCAGAGCTCTGTACAAACTACGTTTCATTGGAGTATGTTGCATCACTGAATTAATCTAACAAAATCGTACATCTTTTAGGGGACAGCCCGACAGGATTCCCTCAACTATAGTCACTTTATGTTTTTTTTTTTTTTATGCATAGGGTCCCACCTTGCTTTGTGCAGTTTAACAGTAGCTACAGTTATGTACTGCTCCAACCTTCACCAACCTGCAGTGCTTCCCAGCAGTCTGGTAAAGGGAGATAGTTTCTGCTTGCATGTCAGTTACTCACAAGGGGAAGGGAGTCCTGACAATTACTCACATGGGGAAGGGAGTCCTGAGAATTTGACTGATGCTCTCCTTTTCTAGGGACAGACTACTACACTAACTAACTACTACTAACTAACTACTACACTAAACAACCAGTAAAGGAGATCAGTGAGCAGACTGAGCAGCAGCGAGTAAAATCATCATGCAGGTACAGAAATGCTCTTGAGAGACCAGTTTAAATGCCACTCAAATATCTGAAGACTGCACAATGCTTTACAGGCACTAATTGTTCAGATGAAGGCTCTGTCCCTCCAGCACCAATGGAGGTTGGTGTTAAGAGAAAGTTAAAGACTGCCAGGCCATGGGAAAGGGCCAATAAGAAAGCTTGAAAATGGTTGGTCAGGTCAAGCAGTCTGATGCAGAAAAGTAATTTAGAAATTAATATAAAGCCACTGTCTCTTAGCACTAAGGAAGTAAGGAAGTGCAATGCTCTCTCTCTCTCACACACACACAGTTCACAAAGATATGACATAGTTTCAATCCATGTGAGTTAATGCTTGTAGTGTCTGAAAAAGATTCATGCTTGATCAGTTATACCATGATACATAAAATCAAATAAGCAATTACTGTAGGTGTCCAAGCTCCTTGTATGGAGTCTTTTACTCTAAACTATATAGCAGAATCTATTGTATGAAGACAGGCTCATGGTGTAGCCTGCCAACCACAAAGTCCACACTACATGGGAACTGTCTACAGCCTCACTGTGAAGCCCAACACCCTTTAATTCAGCCTTTTAACTGCTTGTAGCCCCATGTCTAATATTTAGCTGTTGAGAGCATTACCTCTCCAATGTAAAAAATGTACCTCTGCAATTCATGTGATAAAATACATTACCTGTGAAACATACAGACAGAGGAGCCTATCAGATCAAAGATTAACAAGACTCCATTACCTGCCCAGATTCTCAGTGCTGAGCCCAATATCTTTCCAGATCCTTTACTAGAGCTTATTACCTATTAAAGGTAATAAGTAGAGGTACTGCTCCAAGGTCCCACTGTGCAGCTCATTACATTTCCATATCGGTTTTGTAAAAGAGAAGATCCAATGCTACATGTCCTGATAAAAATGCACACTCCCTGACATCAGGGGATGCGCTCCCAAACCTTTGCTAATACAGCTTCAAATTCTGGGCCTGCTGTACTGCAGACTATGGAAAACAGAGATACCAAGATTTCTATACACTTCCTACTATTTACACTTTCACTACTGCCATCCTATGGATCACAACTACAATCTTCAGACTTTCAAAGGGCACCCACCCCTTACATCCTATTGTATAGACCATTACCTGTCAGACAGTTAAGCTCATCACTGGTCCAAAATCCAACAGCTGATTCCGAGGCCTATCCCATGAGTCACTACTGAGCCCTGCATCAAAGTTCATTAATTGTTCAGGACCACACAATGACATATTGCTGGGACAACACTCCATTATGTAGGCTATTGTTTCCATACCCTATGGTGCATCCTATTACTTGTAAGACTTAGACAAAGCACCTTGTTATCTAAGGTTCAAAGGTTAAACCCAACACTCATCCAGGGACACAGCTTTGGGCTTACTACCTGCCCCAGGAGCCACAGCGGCACCCACAACCTGTCCCAGGAGCCAGAGCAGAACATGCAACCTGTCCCAAGAACCAGAGCAGAACATACAACTTGTTTTAAAGTCCCACACTGGATTTAATCACCTTCCCAGCTTCCTACCATGGAGTTCCCTACCATTCCAAAGTCTCTACAATCTAGCTCACTACATATTCAAAGCCCATGCTAGGGCTCTATCTGCCCAAATTACTCTTGCACCTTTATGGTATACTCCATTACCTGTCCAAGGTCTCACAGTGGTGCTTGTGTGTCGAATATTCCCAAAGTACAGTCCATTCTCAATGGTCAAGGCAGCACTGTATGCTTGTCTAATATTCTGTCCATGTTCTCGAGTAGGAATCCACATTCAACAAAATCAAAAGCACAGCAGACATGCGTTTCAAAAGAGAGAGAGAAACAAAAGTGCACCCAGGATCAACAAACATAGCTGAACAAAAGGCAGAAGAACATGAATGCCCAGAGTGATATAACCAATGACAAAGTTTATTGAAAGCAAAACACAAGTTAAACTAAGCTTTTGTCCAAATAACTGGAATGGCCAGAACAATTCATCAAGAAAAACGCCATCATTTTTAAAGGGGACAGAGTGCCCAAGTAGTCGTATGCCAGCCTGTAAGAAAACTGTACAAACAACCGAGGCACTGTTTTTGATTGACTGCTTCTACTAACTTGAGATGATCTTCAGAGATTTGTTATAGACATGCATGCAGTAACATGAAAGGATAAGATAAGTTCTGGCCATGTAGTATTTGTATTAGTATCAACTAGATCAGGAGATTTGAAATTCACATGACGGCCCAGTGCAAAAACCACTTCACCAGATGTATAAAGATTATCACAACACAGACCAGCTCATTAGTTATGACTTCAAAACAGACACCATCTGGAAAATTCACCACCACCTCCGGGGCTAAGCTTATAAAATAAAACACCTTCTAAAATGCTTTTAAGTTCTTTTCACTTAAAGCTGCATTATTATTATTATTAGTTGTTATTTTAAGAAATGAACATAAAACATGCAGGTTTGTTAGATAAATCCAGTAATATGGATACTTTTTTCTAATGTGCCAGTATTCACACGCATCTTGTGTAACCTACAAAATGGAAAATTAAAAATCACAAGTCTGATAACTTATACTAATTCTTCTCAAAGCTTAATCTTATCAGCATGCGGTCTGCATCTCTCACGAAAGTACTCTCTCACATTATCTATATATTGCCTAGTGCTGATAGGATTCTTTGTTGGAATTTTCTATAGCAGCAGAAACACTGCACATATAAAATACACACACAGACACTATATACGTGTATATATATATATATATATATATATATATACACACACACACACACACACACACACACACACACACAACTGGACCACATAAGACCCCTTTTTTAGCAGAGGCCTGGTTAAGAAAAGCACCCTCACACACATTTTATATTATACATATATTGTGTACACACATATATATATATATATATACATACATACATACACACACACACACATATATATATATATATATGTATATACATACACACATATGAATATACATATTATATACACACACACATATATACATACATACATATATGTGCAAACACAGGTTTCCGTCCTCCTATATGAACAGGAACCCCTTGACCCATCCACAAATAACTATATATGTATATAAATATAAGTAACAGCAGTGGCCAAGTGCCTGCCACAGTGTTCTGTGTTTACTTTCACATGATGAAAGTCAAGTTGCTCTTTTACTCCTTTAAGCATAGTAGCAGAAGATTAATAGTTCACTGACTGATGTAGTGATGCAAGTCTGAGAAACATCCTGGAGAAGTGTTTTTTCCCCATTTTTCTGGCTGAAAATTGTTTCTCTAAAATGGAGTGACCACTGAGTGACAGCATTAAGTAACAGGGTAAAGTCCCTCCACATGGGAAGTCCATGGGTGCTTGCCCTATGGTAAAAAAAATGCTAATTTTAATACTTGGGTATGATCTGCATGAAGGTTTTTTTTTTTCTAGTACACATGTATATACCAGGTTCTCAATGTCATACCAATGTTCCCTTTACAAAATTAGTGTTAGGCAAAGGAACCCTCACAGCATGTTTGAATTATGTCATACTTTACGTCATGATAAAAAGTACAACAGAAAAATGTTCCAATTATATTTGACAATGTCTCAATTTAACTGGTTCTATTAACAGTCATTCCATCACATTATATACTATGTAAAACCTCTTGAAGCAACATGACGACTTGGAGACAGGCCTAGGAAAATCACCAGTTTGACTACAGAATGATGACTCTGTTTCCTTGCTTCTCTCCCAAGCACAGAGACTGCACAGCCCATAAAGCCAAGAGATTGCTACCATTCTTGTCCAGAGGGTTGGATCCTATGAGATGAAGGAATACACCAGAGAGTAAACTGAGAAAAAAAAATCAGATTCGAAAAGGTCTTAGCCAGGCTTCTCTTAGTTCATCTTAATCAGAATGAGTACGAAGTAGGAGGAGATAAGTGCATGGGCAGCAAACAGGCTGACGAACACTCAAAGGAATCTGCAGCCCGCCAATGCCATGCAGCTTGATTATTGCTCTGGGTATCACTGAGATACGACAGTTGGCAGACAGCAAAATATACGCATTTTTTTTAATAAACTGCCTGGTCTGGTTAAGAGAAGTGCACAAGCTGTGTTTGAATTGCTGCATTGTGTATAATGGCAATCTGATCAAGGGACACCCTCAGATAGGATTGTAGTACCAAGTCTCATTTCACACCTTACTTACAGAAAAATGCAAATTAAGACAGATTCACATAAATCCTTTTCGGTATTTTTTTATCCACAACATGGCTCAGACATATACAAGATAACAGAAATAAAACTACCTTTCAGAAGGAAATAATACTGCCAAGTACAATATGTCTAGCACCATTCTAATGCTGCAGCTTGAGACGTGTGATGTTCTCTATTGAGACACTGAAATTCATTATGAAAATTGTTCTTTAACTCAATAAACCCTTGTGAAGCCTCCAGGCATTTCTCTAAAATTTTGGTGACCTGTAGGCATCTAATATTGCATGCTTATATTTACATTAATTGCAAAAGCATGCTACATAGAAGCTACTGAAAGATTTAGAGCTGGAGTAAGAAAAAAAAGTCACTGTCATTGCTATTTGCACAATGTCCCCAAGCCCAATAATATGATGCAATACTAATAAATTTAAATACATGATAAATCAACAATAAGCAACATCCAGTAGTGACTCATTGCCAAGATTCTCACATTTAAACACAACCTAAACATATGCACATTCACAAACACAAACAGAGGCAGGTGTAATTATGCCCTCACACACATACACAACATACACAGGTGGCTTTGCAGTACTTACTGTCAGTGGATCCAACAGCTGTGCACCGCATTGAAATGAAGGGCTGTACAACAGCTGTACACTTTCTCTTTGTTCCTTAAAAAGTGCTCTACAGATACTTTTTTGACTTGCTTTGCTGCACAAGTCTAGTCCAGTAAAAATTTCCACAGAGGTGTACATGGCTAGTTTGTCTTAGACACATCCTAAGACTGGCACACCTGCGTGCAGCCTTCACCAGTGAGACCAGTGTTGTGATATATGTCAGTGTGATATTACTGAAGTGGCATTACACCAGTCTCTGACTCAAACCTGGATCACATTTAGTAAACCTGTGCGAAAGGCAGTTTGGGAATTGAAATCTGGACATCTGAATGCCAGTTTTAATCGTAAAGGTTACATGACGAGCAACTCAACAGCACTGATATTTGACATCTGTCTGATATAAAGTGATATTGTTTATATGCCAGTTACAGTATCATGCTTGTGTAAGTATTTAAGCAATGAAGCAGCAAAGAACTTCAGTCTCGCATGAAAGCTCACAGGTAGATGAACAACAGTGCGTGTCTGTGTGTGTGTGTAGGCTGGGTAGTTACTGAGCTACTGTGTATTACTTACAAAACATTACAAAAATATTTACTGTATGTTTTGTGACATTTACACTTTAATAACATGGTTAAAGTATAAACATTCTTTTGAACTGTGAGGAAATGAGTTTATTTTGCCAAAAGGCTCAAGACTCAACTCTGCTGCAGCTCTGGAAGGCTCTGCTCTGAAGGTTTGGTGGTTAAGTATATCATTCACCACAGCTTTGACACAGTCACACAGTCAACAGGATAATGGCCTCAAAGCAAGAGATTCTCTGCTTCAATTCTCATCTGGGGGTGCCTTCTGTGCAGAGTCTGCAAGCCCTCCGTGTGTTCGAGTGGGGTTTCTCCGGGTGCTCCAGTTTCCTCCCATATCCCAAAGACATGCAGTAGGTGGAGTGGACACTAAATTGGACATAGTTTTGAGCATGCATGCGAGTATGTGGTATGGAAGAAGAGCCATAGCAGGGCTAGCTAACCAGTAGTGTGAACCTTGGCTCTTGATGATTGTTAGTGTTGAAGTGAGACCTCAACCCCATGTGCAAACTGGACTGCAGAGTTAATAAAACAAATATACCTTGAAAAAGTGATTTTCCTCTCAGGCTCACCTTTACAGCATACACAATGTGTACTGTGACATACCTCTCACACACAGACATTTGCATACTTGCACACACGGGACCTCTTACAGACAAATATAGGATCATAGGAAGTTACTAGGCTATTGGCCCTGAAACCCTTAAAAGCCTAGTCAATAATTTAGCCCATGTTCAACAAGTCAGCACCCAATGCCACTGTCCAGCAGGGACATAGATGGAATCCCAGGGGTGTATTTTCTGTTCCTCATCTAGTTATCCAGGTTGCGCTTAAAAAGGTTTAATGGAGGTACTCTGCTTTACGTGGAGAGGTTATGACTATTAATTTAAGAGGGGGGGATTTTAAATCTAGAACAGAATGTGCAGAGTTAGGCTGGATAATTCGGTTTAAAGCTGACACTTTTCCTGGCCTAAATGGCAAAGTGTCTTTGAAGCCCTTATTAAGGACTAGGAAGCGGCCTCATTAATTTTAATATTTTATTGAATACATATATATATATATATATATATATATATATATATATATATATATATATATATATATTTTTATCTAAATGTTTTTTATGCTTGTGAGTTGAAAGGTTTTAAGTTTTAGTACTAAATTTTATAGCAATGTTTACAAGGGTGTGTTTTATGTGAATGCTAATTTGTTAATGCTTTCTGACATCACTGTTTGATTGTTTAAGTAGCTCTTTAGCACTTTTTATCAGTGGTCTGATGAAGCTACAGTTGTGGTGAAAGCGATTACCCCATTAAACTTCTTCTGCATCCCTTTGTGCAGTGGTTGGATTGCTGGACTGCTTATATTCTCTAGAATGGATTTTACAATTCCAACCTTTACCTGTGAGCTCTATCTGTTTTTTGCTATTCCACAAAAGGGGGAGTCTCTGGGACACAAATATGTCCCACCGAGTCCTATTGATGTCAAAGACTAGGCTGAAGTCTTGCTTGTGGATATGAAGCAGTCCCATCAGATTGCTTTGTATGCCAGATAGAGGTCACCTCTGAGGAATCTGTAGGAAATTGAGTAGAGGGACAGGGCTTTTAGCCCATCTGTGTAGGGTAGATGTTTGAGGCTCTGGATTCTCTGGGTGAGGAATCTCTGTGGTCTCTCCAGCTGCTGCATGTATTTTGCGAGGTACATGCTGAAAGGGGCATTGTATTCAATAATCAGTCTTATAAGGGGAGTCTACAGGGATGTTATGACCACCATGTCCCTGGATGAGATACCCTTACTAATGAGGTGGGCCATGTAGAAAGCTTTCCATATAACAGAGGCAATATGGTTGTCAAAAGTCAGTTTGCTATCAACCTTGGCTCCCAAGTCCCTTATAACGGATTGTGTGCTTAGTGCATAATTATCAACGTGATAATTTTTTGGGATGTCATTCTCCCCAAAAGGGATGATGCATTTTTTTTTGTCATTCAGTTTGAGGCCATGTTTCTGGCAACAATCATTTGTTTGGGTGAGACCATCTTGGTGGATGTCCACATCATTAGGGAAATTTGATGACAGCACCCAGTTTGCAGTCATCTGCAAACCTGGACATCCACAGCCCACTAGATTTGGCCTGTACCTCTGAGAAGTATATCCCAAACAGCAGAGGCCCCAAGACCGATCCCTGGGGTACACCGCTTGTTATGGGTATACTACTTGAGATGGCTTCCCCTATTTTGACTAGGTGGGTTCTATCAATGAGCCAGTTTGCTACCCACCTGGTATACGGATTGATGCCTAGTTAAGAGATGTTATCTATTATACCTGAGTGGGGAATAGTATCGAAGGCCTTGGCCAAGTCAAGGTAGGCATTGTGCATCTTCTTCCCCTCGTCTATGGCCTTGATGACTGTCTCAAAGAAGTCGATCAAATTTAATAGGCAGGACCTCCCCTTGACCAAACCAAACTGTGGGATCAAGTGTCTGGAGGCTGCCAATGTCCTTGTTAATGAGGTCCATGATAATCTGCTCTATGGCCTTGCAGATCAGGCTAGTTAGGCTGATGGGTCTATAATTTCCTGGATCAGTGGACGCTTCACCTTTGTGCAAAGGGATGACAGTAGCTCTCCTCCACTCGGCTGGGATGAAGCCAGTATTCAGGCTTTGGTTGACTAGGGTGCCTAATGGTGCTGCAAGTTCCTGCCTGAGTTCATGTAGGATGCAGCCTGGGATGCTATCGGCTCTCATGGAGGCTTTATTTTTTTGCCTTTGAAAGGACAGTGATGACTTGCTCCTTAGAGATAAGGGGAGGGCGGGCAGGTATTGGGGATGCCCGGTTTTACTTATGGGGGGGGGCAGAGGAGTGAAGTTTTCACTGAACCTGTCTGCCAGCAGGTTGGCTATATCTACAGGGTTTGTGCATGTGGTGTCCTTGACCACCAGTTCTGAGCAGATCTGGGTGCTTCGCTTGAGAATGGGGACATATGTGAAGAAAGCCTTATGATTATCTTTAGTGGATATGGCCAGTTTGGACTTGAAGTTTGCTTTGGAGGATTTCACTAGTGCTCTTATTTGCTTGTTCAGGTTAAGGAGAGAGTGCTTCCAATTTGACACCTGCTCCTTCTTGGTCCTGGACAGCAATTTTTTTCCTTTTATTACAGAGTATATTTATTGTAAATGTCCACCAGACAGGTTTACTCTTCCTTGAGAAGGATTTTGTCCTGTCTGGTATTCCTGATTCCGTGCAGCTATATAAATGCTCATATCATACTTTGGTGCAAGTTTGGACATATGTGCCAGGTTCTGTAAGGGGGGGGGGGGGGCTATGAAGCAGTTTATACCTTCCCTCAGGAGGTTGTAATCAGCTTTATTCACCCCCTCCCCCGTACTCCACTAACCATCGATTTTTAAGCCACTCTTCGTAAAGGGTAACTAGAACAGCAGGTACTTGTTACAGTTACTTTTGTTACATGACTTAAGTACTTTTCCTTTCATTTACTTAATTTTGTACTTGATAAACATTCACTAAATGCATTTATCACACGGCAAGATGGCATCGTTCTCAGGGTATCATTTGTACATACAAACCATTTTGAGATCATACTATGTAGATCAGAAACATTAATACAGCTGAAGCCTATTCATAGACAACATATTAGTCAGAGAAGCATGAAAAACTAAGAAAAACAAGAGTTTTTGCCAATACCACTTTACCAATTGCAAAAAAAAAAAACTCCAGAGATGCAATCATATTGACTTAGAACCACAGCTACTAACATTAAAGAGAAATTAAAATGGAAGCAAATTCAGACTTATTTTCCTTTCAAGGAAGGTTGTGCGGGCTGGCAACTCGGCACTGTAAAACTCCACTGCCAATCATGAGTGAACAGGTGATCCGCTGTGGTGACCCCTAACCAGGAAAATCCAAAAGAAGAAGTTAAAAACTGACATAACAGTTCTAAATTAAACTAAACGACAAGTACTTAAAGAGATGAATCACATATATCAGAAATAAAGAGCAAAGAAACAGCAAGAGATATGTACTGGCTAGGAATGTTTATTCATCTTGTAGGAGCATCCGAGAGAACTAGCAAGTCTAACTAAGGTTTTTGCATAACAGATGTGTTATGTTACATCATGGTGTGCATAATCACATGCATGTGGTTGCCTAGACCTTCTGATAAAACTTCTGATTTTTGGTTGTTAAAAAGGATGACCCAAATTAGTCTGATTTTCAAAACTACATTCCTTAGCATTGTATGCCACACTACTTTGTAAAACCGCATTTTATAAGTTTGATTAGACAGCTCTTTAAAATTACATTTTTCAAATTTACCCATTCATGACAGCAACAACAAAAATAAAGGCCAAAAAATGAAAGATTCCAAACACTAACTAGAAACCATCCAAGATTCAAAAAGCTTAAAGAAGAGGTTGTCTTTACTAAAAACTGGTCAAAATAATTTATGGTTCAAAATATATGAGCTTCCTCCCATGTTTTTTGTTTTTTTTTTTTCAGGTGTATAGACAAACAATTCCATCTGTTACACACACACTTTAAACCTTAATCTCGGATATTGTGGTCAGCTTTGAGGTCACTGTACTTTCAAGTCATAACTAGAACAATTTAGTTCACTATGAAGGGCCGAGTCATACAGGCACGCACACACACACACAGACACACACACACACACACACACACACACACACACACACACACAGACACACACACACACACACACAATAAACAGACCAACATTGCTGGTGTTCAAACATAAGGGATAAATCTCCCAAAATGAATCAATGATGGTGTACATCATTGGCAGCGATTTCCTCCAGGAAAAGGGCTATCGGTATGTTGCATATTGGTTACTTGAGGATCAGACAATTTAGTTTGGGGGAATTCTAAGTGCAACAAATTTTTAATTAGTTGTGACATCTTCGTAACTGCTTTTACAGTTAAAAATGTTACAAGGTGAACAAGTTATGATCTACTTTAACAATAAATTGATTAACTGATTTCTGTTGGAAACTTAATTTATTTGCATTTGTTTATTGTGAAAGTATGACTACACCTTGAGGGATCCCTTTTTGGAAGGGGAACAGGAAAAAAAACATTAGTGTCATTATCAAAAAAGTTTTTAAAACATTGGATAAAGTTACAGCAGAAACACAATTTGAGATCAGATTAAAGCCAGTCAATATGTTTAATTTACAACAGTGAAGTTCTTAAGCTCTGAATGCTGACATTCCAGTTAACCAGTGTGGGCTAACAAATACAAGTTTGTGAGGGAACACCGTTTTCAGCCCTCTGAAATCCCATTAAATCAAAACTAGTTACAAAATACTTTCATACATATAATTCTTATTAACTAAACAGTTAAGATAACCAGTTTCTGAGGGGCGTGGCCAAGGATGAACACAGGATAGCAGCAGATTTCTTCAGCTCCACCAATTTCATTACACTGACAGGAATTAATTACTTAAAAAATTAATTTTTGAAGTAATTTTCTTTCTAAATATGTTTGTTTTATATAGTTCTTGAACTATATCTAAAAAATAAAGGCAATCTTAACAATATTCCTGTCAGAAATCACTTTGGAAATGTTCCTGTCAGTTTATCAGTCTGAAATGAGTTCCAGTAAGACAAATTCTCAAGACTCCAGCATCAAGAAAGAACTTCAGTCTCTGATAATTATAATCCAGCAACTTACTGCTAAGATGGATAAAATGGATACTAAAATAGACACCTTCATAGAAAAAACTACAAAACAAATAGACTTGTTACATATAGACCTGCAACAACAGAAGATCCAGATGACAGGCATAGAAGAAGCTGTGAATGACATGGAAAATAGAATACAAGAAGAGGAAATCAACATTGAGTTTCTGCTGAAACAAAATACACATTTACAAACAAAGCTGGATGACCTGGAAAATAGATCTAGGCAATAACATTAGGATTTTTGGACTGCCAGAAAATATTGAAGGTAACAATATTACTTCTTTTTAACAACATGGCTCCCTAAAACTTTAGACTTACCAGAAGCATTCTCTTTGGTATCGAAAGAGCACATAGATCTATAGCTAATACTAACTCTAACAAAAACTATCCTAGATCAGTTATAGTTAGATTTCTATCATCTTTTGATAAAGAGATGGTTCTTAAATCTGCTTGGGCTAAAGCTCCTGTTAAGATTAATGAGACAACTGTGCATTTTGACAATGACTATTCTTCCATGGTAATAGCTAAAAGAAAAGTTTTTCTGCCACTAATAAGGAGCTTAAAAAGCACAGTTTAAAACATACCTTCTGTTTCCTGCCAAGCTTAAAATCTTCCTTCCTGATGGTCCTAAAATTTTCGATGACTTAGACTCTGCTTTACTGTTTATCAAAAAAAATAAGATTTTGGATAAAATAGAAGAAATGGAATGGGCTAGTCCTTCATTAAAGAGACTGGCAACTGAAACTTCGTGGAAGACTTCAGAGAAGAAGGAGACTAAAAAACAAATGATTTGTTCTATGTTTTTTTTCCTCATCATTTTATTTCATTATTAATCTTTTTAAATATAGTTCCTGCATTTCCAAGAAGCCACAAATATTTTGAAAAAGATTTAATCAAAGTTATTCTCTGTGTGCAAAGAAATGTTTTGTTTCATAACTAGTCAAAATATCTGGAGATTTAATGGCAAGCTGTGATTCAACTTGTTTCTCTTTCTGAAAAGGAGAAGTTAGGTCAGTAATTTGATACATTTTTTTTCTTTATCTTTTTTTTTTCTTCTCATTTTCTTCTTTTCTTTGTTTAAACAATGACATTCTATTTAGATTATGTAGTGGGTAAAGGGTGGGGGAGGGCAGGGAGAGAAGAGTAATGAAAATATGATTAATAGAATAATAACATATTTATTCCTTGTAAAAAGTTTATATGTTCTTCAAATGCTATTCCTAATTATACTTTCTTGATTATACTGCTTATGCTTGTTTGTAAATAACCTGTCATGCTTTAACTAATAATAATTAGAACTAAATAATAGTAAAATAATATGTTTTATTTTTAACTCTATTAATATAAACAGTAAGTAATATTTCATTGTATATACTTCTTATAGCTTTCTCTTACATTTTTTTATTTCTGCCTTACACCCTTTTACTTTCTACTCTCTTGTTCTTTTCTTTATTAATATATAGACATGCTTTTGATCATACAGACACAGTAAATAATAAGATTTGCATAAAAATTGAGTTGGGACAAAAATATTGAGTTTTATTACTTATTAATAATTTTGGGCTTAATTTCACTTACATAGAGGCTGTAATAACCTGTAAAATACATTGTGAAGGTTTTGTCATGTTTAGATGCATTTACACTGCTAAATGAATGTTTGTCACTAGTTTTTAATAAGTTTCCCACCAAAATGTTAAGAGAGACAATCTGGGATGTGGGCTGTCTCATGCACAGTGTCCATGAGCTACTTCAAAAGCTTCAACTCTCAGAATTCTCACAGAGAAGCTGAAAGCAGCTAGTCTCACCTTTGACCTAGTTATCACACTGACACATCACAGATTCAGGAATGTCACTCTACCAGGAAATAGAAATAATGCAAATGCGACTATGTGAAGGAAAATGAACTCTTTAACATCTAAATGTGAGTTATTTTATATAATTACTTAAATATCTATGTTATAATTCATAAAATATGTCAGTTATAATGAGTTTAAATGACACAGTTTCTTGTAGTAAGTAAATGTCTTATTTTAAAAGGCATAGAAAATGAAACATTTATTCAAGTGTTTTTGAAAATCTACTTAACAGCAGCTTAATAATCTGTGTTAAAAACTTATGTTCCAAACATATACATTACTATAACTCATTTAATTCATCTGATTGACAAGCATAAATAATTTTATAACTCTATTCTGGAAGAAATTGTCATGTGATATATTTTAAAGCAGTAGTATAGCATGGTTGTAAAATCTGGTTACTAAAATGTGTTTGCTGTGCATTATTTTGTATAAAGCAGACAGATTTATTGTAGGGACAGCAAGTAAGATAGTGTTCGGCAAGGACACAACTCAGGGAGATCAGATATATATATATATATATATATATATGTGTGTGTGTGTGTGTGTGTGTGTATGCATGCGTATATATATGTGTATGTGTATGTGTGTGTGTGTGTATGTATATATATATATATATATATATATATATATATATATATATGTGTGTGTGTGTGTGTGTGTGTGTGTGTGTGTATGTGTATATATATATATATATATATGTGTGTGTGTATATATATATATATATATATATATATATATATATATATGTGTGTGTGTGTGTATATATGTATACAAGTGTTTCTGAGAATCTGCATAACTATGCAGTATGATTTATAACAATTTCTATGAATACAATATTTTATTCTATTGACAATAATGAGTTTGAGTAAATGCTCATATACAAGCAATTCAAGGGTTTTTTTTGAAAGCTGTTAATTGCATTTACATGACAGAAAATAGATGCATCTTAATATATGTAAAGTCTGAATCATATTAGCCAAAGTTTTTTGATTTAAATGAATGTTGGAACTTATTTTTCTCTCCTCTTGATTTCTAACATCAAGATTATTTGAATGCTATTTGAATACAAGTGTTTTATATTACATGGATGTATATAGTAGTATGAACAGTTTTTTTAAAAAAAAAGGTTTATTTTAGTTTATATGATGCTGTTTTACCAAATGTGTAGTCTTGTCTTGCTAGATAATTGAATTGAAAACTGTTAACCTCAGTTAAATATAACTAGTATTAAATTGATAAGGTGGTAGCTGAGGTACTGCTGCTTAGGGTAGGGGGTTAACTTGAGTGGTAAATACTACTCTAAGTTGGAGTTTATAACTCCAGGCTGGATGCAAGGTTTAATCCTTACATTATTTTCACTTGTTCATTGTTATTTGTATATAGTTTTGACATCCACAATATATTTTGTACATTCATTGTCACTACAAACAAAATTGAATCCTATACGAAATCCCATAAGAGATTCAATAAATACAGCTATATTTAAAGGTACACCTAAAGGAGGAGATGTAACATTACTTATCTTGTTATTTGTTATTTTGATCATAAGATTCTTAAGTTTTAAAAATGCCAAATGACATCTTTAAAAGGAATTTCTTTAAACATTAATGGATTGAATAATCCATGTAAAAGGGCAAGCCTAATAAGATACATTAATTTACATAAGGCCAACTTAGTCTTCCTGCAAGAAACCCATCTCTCTTGAAAAAAGATATTGATAAACTAGCCACAGACAAATATACAGTATTGGTTAGTTCAGAGCACACTCAGAAAAAAAGAGGAGTGGCTATTTTATGGAATAAAAGTATGCCTATTCCTAAAACCATTAAGTCTTATCAGGATGACAAAGGAAAGTTTTGTATGGTTACAATACAAATTAATGGGAAGACTTACACTTTAATTAATGCAGATTGGATACCTGGAATTGGTATTAATACAGTGAAACATCATCTTGATAAGATCATATCATTCTCTATAGGAGATATTATTTTAGCTGGTAATCATTTAAATGATTTTGCTAATTCTTATCATTTGAATGATATTAATAATCAGATTCAAAATCATTACCATACACCTTTTTTTCTAACAGATACAAAACTTATTCAAAAATAGATAGGGTCTTTATTTCTAACCAGATGGTAACAGATTTAATTAATTCCAAAATCATTTCATGTCCTATATCTGATCATAATTCAATTGTTTTTGAATTCATGATAAAAAATACTCAATGTTCAGATCAAAAGGATACCAGCATACTTAACTCAACTAAAAGACTATAAAGAATATATACTTTCAGAAGTAAAACATTTTTTAGACATAAATAATACCCCTGAAGTCTCCATTGTTTATGTTTGGGATGCCTTAAAATCATATCTATATGGACAAAGTATCAGATGGTATAATAATAAAAGGAAATCTTGGGATAAGGAATTGTTAGATATTCAAAGTAAATTAGACTCTTATAAACATAATAATAAAGAAAATATTATGGACAAGAAAGTTATTGAAGAAATAAACAAACTAAATGAGAAATACAAAGAAATTTTAACTCATAAAGTTAAAATAACTTTAGAGAAATACAAGTTTTTGTCTTATTCAATAAACCCCAAATACTTACATAGACTTAAAAATAAAACAAAAAGGTTGAATAAACAAAACCATATCAAAGAAATCTTTTCTCCAAGGAAAAAGAAGAATGTTTCTAGTATACCAGAAATACTAGATGAATTTAGAAATCACTTTCACAAAATTAATCATAATAACATTAACATGGAACCTAAAGATAAAATAAATGAGCTTATAACCACAAACATGAATAAAAAGCTTAATAAACAACAGATTAAACTATTGGATAAGAGTATTTCATATACAGAAGTTATTACACAAATAAATAAGCTCAAATCAAACAAAGCACCGGGTAATGATGGTATTATACCAGAGATATATAAAATCCTTTCTAAAAGTACATATTCATTAATACATAAGGTTTTATTTTGGCCCAAACTGAGTTAATAACCCCCATCTTGGCAATATACATTTATTTCGCCAATTTTAAAACCTAATAAAGATCCAACTAGATGTTCTTCATATCGGCCCATCTCATTACTTAATGTTGATTATAAAATGTTTATGAGTATTTTTGCTGATAGATTGAAGACAATCATTCCCGGCATTATAGATATAGATCAGACAGGCTTCATTGTAAATAGAAATACTTTTGATAATATAAGAAGAACTTTAACATTAATAGATTTTGCAAATAGGAAAAAGAAAGATTTAACACTTATTAGTCTTGATATAAGTTCAGCATTTGATTCAGTAAGTTGGGACTATCTGTTTACCTTAATGAAGTGCACAAACTTCTCAGATGCATTTGTAAATCTAATTGAGCATTTATACAAAGGAACGCTGGCTTATATTAAGGTAGGAACATATGTTTCACAAAAATACCCATTCTTAAAGGTACAAAACAAGGATGTCCACTTTCTCCACTATTATTCACTTTAGTAATGGAGCCTTGGGCTAATTTGATCAGAAACAGTACTGACATAGAGGGTTTTGAAATAGATGAAAATACAACATCCAAAATTCAACTTTTTGCAGATGATGTTCTAATTACATCAGCAGGATCTAATTCTTCTATGCAGTCTCTATTTGATAACATGATGAATTTTAAACGTATTTCTGGTTTAATATTCAATGAAGAAAAAACTAAAATACTACCTATATATACACAAAAAATATTCTCATTAGTGATTTTACTAAATATGTACCCAATTCAGGTCAGATAACTTATTTAGGTATAATACTATCTAAAGATATTAAATCTATTATATATAATAATTATAATACCTGTTTTCTTAATATACAAAATCTTTTTAATACCTGGAATAATATGTTTTTTACTATGGAGGAGAGACTTACAATTATTAAAATGATAATATTCCCAAGATTTTATACTTAATACAATCAATAATACTTCCACCTACAAAAATAATTATCAAGAAACTGAATACACTAATGTTAAATTTCCTATGGGCACCTAATAGACCTAGGATTGCATTAAAGAAACATACTAATAGCTGGTCTCAAGGGGGTATTTCTTTTCCAGACTTTAATTTATATACTATCTCTTCTATTGTCAAAGTTATTACTTTATTAATAGATCAGTCATATGTCACAAAACGGAAAGATTATTGGGAGCTAATTAGTATGCACTTCATGAAAATCTCCTTAACACATAAAAATATGATTGTAAATAACTCCATGTTATGGTTACTAAAGGAATTTTGTACTTCACCTATTACACCTAAACATATGGTTTGTTACCCATTAAATATTATTATTAGTTATCGTAACTTTATATTCATGCACCCTAAGTATAGGGAATGGAATTTTATTGTATTCCCTATAATGTATACTCAGGGTATGCTTTTGTCATCTACTTCTGAAGGAACTCATTTAGCTATAGATAATGATCTAAAGTACTGGTATCAGTTGATATCTGATAATAAAGTTAAAAATCTAGATTTCTTAAAACAAGAATTTGATCTAAGAGAAACTTGCTGGTTAGAGGTTCAGACCTTTAGACAACATCTCATTAATAAAATAGATCTAATGTCTATAACAGTTAAAGAATCTATTCCAACACTGATTGATTACTTGATATTAAATTTACAACATAAAGTTTCTGATAAAGGTAAACTTTCATACATACATAAAATTATCAGACAAGAAACTTTTACAGTGTAGATTCATACTGGAATTATTTCACTTCTATTAATGGGGACCCACCAAATCAACAAGATAAACATTATATATTGACATCTGCTTATAGAACTACGTCTTCCATTGTCTGGACCCTTTATACATGGAAATTTTTACATAGATCTTTTGATACTCCTTTGATGATGAATAAGATAAATAATAAAGATAATTTATGTAAGAGATGTAATGTAGAAATTAATGCTGACTGGGCTCATATGTTTTATGACTGTATAAAATTGAAAGAATACTGGAAGTCAGTTAATGAATTTTGCAGGCTCTTTTACAGATAATTCCATTATTTCTAAATCTCTTATATTATTCAACACACCTGTACCTCAAAGTGTTAAAAAGGTTAAGCTTCCCTTGTTATGGTCTATTCTAGCAGTGGCTAGGAAAATAATAACTAGAAATTGGATTTCAGATACACCTCCTTCGTTCAAGGTATTTAAAAATGTTATGAATACACTGTGCCAGATGGAATTAAACTCAATTAGGACAAGAACAAATAGAAAAACATCTTATTATATTGTATGGGATAATTTACAAAATTTGTTAAAAAAATTTTAATTTCAATAGCTTGGTATTTTAGTTTAATTAATTGATCTGACTGTAGTGGATGCCTTTGTAAATACTTTAGTTGTTTTGTTGAATATTATAATAATACCTATTTTTAATTACTTGTATAAAATTGTTATGATATTTCTCTTATATGTTAAAACAATAAACCTGTTTTGAAAAAAAAAAAAAAAAAAAAAAAGATAACCAGTTTCTTAAATGTGACAAATTTCCTATCTTCATTCACTTTTTTACTCTACAGGTACTAAACAGATAAGCTTTTGTCAGTTTCAGAAACAAACTTAGTGGGTGATGTTTCTAACAATCTGCTTCTATATAATCAAACTTTCATGACCTGGTGTCCATACTCAAAAGAATGAACACAGGGTTTGAGGTTTATATAACTTGCATCTGCAAATAAGGAGCAGTGTAAACTGTGTTGCTAGAATTGCTTTGGGGGGAAAAAATCAATATTTTGAATTTAGGTATTCATCTATGAGCTCTGAACGCTACTTAACTTTATAAGAAGTGCTTTTCAGCTAAAAATTATTTACACATTTCTGTAAATCATTTTATTTGAATGATATTTTAAGGGGGGGGCAACAGTGCACCAGTTATGGAGTTGCTGTGTCAAGAGTTCAATTCTCAGCTGGGGCCCTTTCTGTGTGATGCCTACACGTCTTTCCTTTGTCCACATTTTATCTATTTATCACATCCCAAACATATGCTGGTTGCTTAGTTTAAATGGGGACTGCCCATACTGCCACTAGGTGGGCCTGTAGTATATGAGTGAATGCTTGCGTGTATGCCTTTTGATGTCTTGCTCAAGATAGGTTCTCTGCATCACATTACACCCATTAAGTAATAGAATAGCCAATTACTGTCTTATCACCTTGAACAGGTGAAATGGGGTATTACAAAACAAAAAGAATAGCATCTGGATAAATATATAGAAGTAAAAATCAAAAGGACAGTAACCAATAAAAGATATACGTATTTATAGATAATAGGAAAACCTGAAAAATATGCCCACCATAAATCAAGGCTAAGGATATGCTTACAAGCAGTAATTGCAAATATTTACTTATGTGAAGGCAGGGCAAATCATGGATGAAAAACAGCCGTTCCATACTACACTTAATTCTAGAAGGGCAGTGTGGGTGAGAAGGCACACAACAGTAAAGATGCAGCAAACTTGAAGTAAAACAAGGCAGACACCTTTTGCTGGTGTGAGAAGTATAGTGACATTCACTCGGGTATAATATGCAACTTTCTGACACAACTTTAAGTGGCTGTATAATGCTGTAACCACTCTGATGTTTAAGGAAGAGGTCTCACTTAAAAATACCTCCAAATAGTAAAGAATACTCCAAGAATGAAATGTGCAGCTTCAGTGTTTATAAAGGGTTCACAAAGAGACCACATCAGCTATTTTTTCATTTTTGGTGAAGAACACTGAAGGCACAAGATAATAGTGGGGACAAGAACAAATATTTACCCAAATCTATAGGGAAGAAAAAGCTCATTCAGCTCCTTTTAGAAATGTACACTTGGAATCCAACTAAATCCCCACAGCTGCAGATGACGGGGAAGAATCTGTGATTCTTTACTGATTTTATTTTATTTATTATTTTATTGACATTTGTTTACCAGGAAAGTCTGACTGGGCAATAAGTTGCTTTCAGCGAAGGTCGGGGGAGAAAAGCTCCAACATATTTACATGAAAGCAAAAACAGTAGAATAAAGCATATATAAATGTCATTTATGCAAGTACAACACAAAAATATGGTTGTGTCATTTATACAAGTGTAATACAAATGCAGAGTGACAGAAATACATTTAGTCTTTTTAAATTAAGAGGTGAAGAAAGAGTGCGGAAAGCATAAATGAGAATAAGCCTGAAAAAAAACATGCATTCCAAAGAGACAGAGGGAGAAGGGGGGAAACGGAGGGGAAGTGAGTGAGTGACAGGGAAAGAGTGAGCGGGAGGGCGAAGAGAGAGAGAGAATGAAACAGAGGGGGAGGAAGAGAGAGAAGGTGCGTGTCTGGTTAAGAAAAGGATTATTAAATAACTTGAGTGCGTCAGAGATGAGAGAGTGAGTGACAACTTATTAAAGTAAGGAATATATGTATACAAAAGAGGAAAAGATGTGCATAAAGTTATTACAGAAAGATTTACAAATTCCAAATGAGTACTTGATGGACATGTACATTTACTGGACAGCAAACAGTTACGATTTTCACTAGATGGTAGTAAGGCAGAGAATAGGGACAGCAGTAATAAAAATGAAAAATTATATCTGGAGGAATTAACATGAAGATGGCTGCAAGAATGGGCGAGAATGATAAAACTGTGGTTAGAAGACAGTCCCCGGGATTCATGAAGCTTGCGCCAGGTACAAGCGTTGCGTCGGCATTCTAACATCAAAGATGGCCACCGAGTGATTCAAGTACAAGCCGTTCCTACATGCACTACCTGTGTACGCTACACCCGCACAACTCCTGAGCCTTGTATGCTAATTACCCCATTTGCAGCAGTGTAGCATGCAAATGAAGGTATGTAGCGATTCAGGAAGTGGTGCAGGCATAGTGTAAGCATGCAGAAATGTAAACCATACAAAACGGTTTACATTTTTGCAAACAAAATCGGAGCCATGACAGCTGACCAAACACATGTATTATAGCCATTGGCATAAAAAAAAATGTACAAAATATAAAATTAACATTTAATATATATATATAGTCGCACTATTGCGACGTGGAAGCGCAGGGCAGCGGTGCGCAAAGGGGATTGCAAGGAATATATAAAAATATAACATAAAACCGCAATGAAACACATATCACGATTTTCCCATAATAGTCAATGGCAGGCATGCTACACCATACTCATGGTGCAAGGGTTGCTAAGGGGCAGTGACAGTGTTATGTGCAGTAGCTAGGAATTAGTAGGCAATGCCATGCAAATGAGAGGAGTAATAGTGAATCGCAGATTCCCCGCTGGTGTAAGGATGCACCTCACAGCGTAGCATTATAACACCGAGGTGAGCCCTTGAGATAAAGCTGACATCAAGAGAGGGGTGTGTCACCATTGTTGTAAGCACACTGGAGCATTACTAAACCGGTCTTCCCCTAGCTAGGCAAAGTTGCAGGATAGGGGTGTGTCGAATTGCCCATAGCTATGCTTAGCTGGCAGTACACAAGGTAACAGAATATGCATGTGAACGGAGATGAAAACGCGCATAAACCCGGTAAATGGGTATGCGCGGTGCGCACTGCAGCTGAAACAGGAAGGATATAGGAAAGAAATAAGGAAATGCTGCAGCAGTGAAACTGGAGTACAAACATAGGAGCCTACAGTGGGCCATTGACAACAACCAACAAGGCTGCAAGCAGCTACCTGCAGAACAGGGAAGGGGAGGGGCTGTACTGCAAAGAAAACAGCAAAGTGTCAAAGCAGAACAAAGGTGATATGCAGTATATCAGCTACAAGGCACATTTCGCCAGGACTGGTTAGGGAAAGTACAAAACAAGAAAGACGGCAGGTGGATGCATGCCTGATAATGGGAGGGGATCCAGGTCTAAAAGTGAATTAAAGGGCAACAGATTAATCAAGGCAGGCACGTAGATGTCCACAGTAAAGGACCCACACATGTAGTACTCATTGCAAAACCCATAATTAAGACATGCAGCAGCTGGAATAGCTCATACACACCCACTTACATCAGCAGCATCCATAGCACAATACTGTAACATGTGAAAGCACCTCACACACACATTTGTCTATTCCCATACACTCTGCACCAGTGGTGTATACAGACAGGGAACTTTTATTATGTACATGTTAGGGGCTGCCATAGCTTTGATCCACCAGCATGTGTTGGAGACTAAAGGTGGTGTGGAGGATGATGCACACGACCACCGCAGGCACCAGATGAGGAGAGTGCTCAGACCCAGGGTAACTTACCAGGGGCTACATGATCTGGAGATAGTAGAGTATTACAGGGTGGACAGGGACACCCTACAGCAACTTCTGGAGCTGTGCCGGCCATGCCTCAGAGCCAGAACAACAGAGGGGAACCCATCCCAGTGGATACGAAGGTATGTGTAAGCCTGAGAATACTAGCTACAGGTACCTTTCAAAGACCATCTAGGGATATCATGGGTATCTCACAGGCATCAGCATCCTGGATGCCATGTTACCACATGCCAATGAGCACATACACATCCCCCAAATGCAGGAGGAGTTGGCCAGCAATATGAGTCTCTTCCACCGTGTGGCAAAAAACCCGGAGAAACTGGGTGCAATAAACTGCACGCACATACACATCAAGTCATCACCCGGTGAGCAGGGTAGGCGCTACATAAACTGCATGGGATAACCCTCCATTAACTTCCACATCGTGTGCAATGCCCAGGGCATTATCATGGATGTGTGTGCTGGAAACCCTGGAAGCTATCACGAATCCCACATCTGGCATGCCTCAGAGCTGTATCAGTTATTTGCCAGAGGGGACACCCCAAATGGACACCTGGTGGGGGATGCTGGCTATGCACTGGAACCGTGGATGATGACTCCCATCAGAAATGCACACACACCCATTCAGGAACGCCATAATGAGGCACACGCACAGACCAGAATCATCATATAGTGTGTGTTTGGGATGCTGAAATCACGGTTCCGTTGCTTGGACATATTTTTTATTTTATTTTACATTTGTTAACCGGGGGTGTCTGACTGAGCTGAAAAGGCCCTTTTTCAGCAGAGGCCCAGGGAGAAAAGCTCCACAAAGAAAAATGACAGATACTTTTAGTAATTTAGACATGATCAGTATACACACAAATTACAAAAGACATGTTTTTACAGTGGTATACGCACATCAACAGTTACAGTGGAGAGAACAAACAAAAAATATTAATTTAAAAATAAAGGTAATTAATAGATTTGTGTTGTACAGTTGAAATCTGGAACATAGATAGAATACATACATAGTACACAGGTACAGTACATACACAATGTAGATTAGCCAGTGTTTGTGAGTAAGATTGAAAACTATTATCAAATACTCAAGATTTAGTATGTATACTTTATCCGCGGGAGCAATCATGGCACTGGCAACTTTGCTTGAGATGTTGCCTGATGAGGTCTTTAAAGGAGGCTTTGGATGATGTGTTTTGAATGCTAGTGGGGGCAGAGTTCCATTTTTTAGCCACTGAACTACTATATAGCGCATCTCCAAAGCTATTGTAGCTGTTGGTGACTTCTAGTAGTAGTTTGTTTGATGATCTAAGAGGCCTTTTGGCTGAGTGATGTTGTACTAGGTTTTTGAGGGCAGGACACTTATTGGGGAGGTAATAGATAGAATGACAAAGGCAGAGCTGATTGTAGGTTAGGAGGTTGGGCAGTTCAAGCCAGTGGAGCTGTCTCAAAGCAGTACAGTGATGAGTTCTATATGAGGAATTTGCAGCAAAGCGAGCAATTCTGTTATAGCAGGCTTCCATTTTGCTTAGTTCAGTTTTGTTGAGATTAGTCAGAATGGGAGATGCATAGAGTAGACTGGATAGAAGTTGGGAGTGAGCAATGGCTGATCTTGAGTTGTTGGTAAGAAATGGCTTGATATGGTAGAGTGATCCCAGTTTGGCATGTACTTTTTTAATAGTCAGGTTGAGAGGACTATCAAATTTTAGGTGGGAGTCTATGGTTATTCCCAATAGCTTAGCCTGTGCCACTGGAGCATTTGTGGAGTAGATAGTGAATTGACTGTTATCAGTGTTTTTGTTAGAACTGGTTATAATCATAAGCTGAGTTTTCTTTGGATTGAGGATAAATTGGGCTTTGGTAAGGTAGTTTTCAATGTCAGAAAATGCTAGCAGAGTTGTTTGCAGGAGGGTGGGAATGTTTTGTGCAGCACAGATTAAGGTGGTGTCATCTGCATACTGAATGACAGATGCATGCTGTGTGGAGGTATGGAGGTCATCTGTGAAGACTGTGAATAGTAGTCGTCCTAAGATAGAACCCTGTAGGACTCCTATAGTTATGGGCAACTGAGGAGAGAAAGAATTTTCCCATTTCACAGCTTGGTACCTGTCAAGTAGCTTTGCAACCAGGTAAGAGTGGAATTTGATAGGTGATATTGGCTTAGTTTGTTTAGGAGGATTTGATGTAAGACTGTGTCAAATGCTTTGGGCATATCCAAAAAAAGAGTCGACACCTGCAGGCCTTCATTTTTTGAGACAGTTTACTATGTCGGTGAAGCAGAGGAGGGCTGTAGTGGTATTATGGGCAGGTCTGAAACCATGCTGAGTAGGAAACAGGATGTTGTTGTCTAGGAGATAGTTTAGCATCTGGATATGGATGCATTTTTCTAGGATTTTGGCCAGGAGGGAGAGTAAAGCAATGGGTCTGTAGTTATTAGGTTCAGTGGAGGTCCCGCCTTTACATATGGGTGTAACATAGGATATTTTCCAGAGTTTGGGCACATAGTTTTCAACAATTGATCTGTTTATGAGAGTGGAGACTGGGATAGCAATAGCATCTGCTGTGAGTTTCAAGAAATAGCTGGGGAGTAGGTCGGCTGCTGTTGATGAGGTTTTTAGTTTGGAGAGCATGCTTTTGATTGAAGTGGTGGAAACTGTTTTGAGGGTAAAGCTAGTATTAGTGTTATTTGTGTTATAGTGAGGAAGGAACTGTCCTGTGATACTAAGGACAGAATTGAGTTCACAAAGTGGGAGTTGAATTATGTTTCGATGGTAACTTTAGTGTCAGGGGTGTTTGGTTTAGGGGTAGCCTTTTGGGTGGATTTTAGTACCTGGTTTACATTTTTCCAAAATTTGTAGGGGTTGTGTTGGTATTTAGTTTGTAATGTTGTGTAGTAGGATTTTTTGTCCAGCCTAATGCATTTTTTTGCACGGTTGCACAGTTCCTGGTACTTAGTTAGGCTTTGTGTTTCTTTGGGTTTTTTTTGATAGTAAAGACAGGGAGTATCTCTGGACTTGAGGATTTGTTTGGTTTCTTTACTGAGCCAGGGGTTTGTAAAGGTTCTAACCTTGATTTTGCACAATGGAGCGACAGTGTCTAGGTGTTGTAGAAATGTTTTGTTGAAATATTCTACAGCCTGTCAAGTGGGAGGGTTTTTAGGGGGGGTCCAGTCACAGTTACAGCATAAAGTGTAGAGGACCTCAAGAGATATTTTTTGTGTTTCTAATGGATATATAGTTAGTGGTTTTGCATATGCTTGTTCTACTACGTATAAAGTATATTATGTTGTGGTCACTTAAGGTGTCTGGGAGACTGCCTGTGTGAGGGTACAAGGTGGGGCTGTTAAGTTAGGACCCAGTCAAGGATGGATTCCCTTTTAGTTTTTTTTATCACATCTAGTTGGAATTTGGACTAGCTGCTGGTAGCCATGGAGAGTTATTAGATTACTTGGTGGTTCTGATATACAGGTGAACCAATCTAGGTTGAAGTCTCCCAGAATAAGGGTTTCTTGCGAGTATGTGGAAAAACACTAGTATAAGAAGTCTTCAAGGCTAACAGGTGTATTACCAGGTGGAATATAGATCACAAATGTGGTGATGACCTTTTGAGGGTGAAGTTGAAGTTGTGAGATAAGTATGTCCCAATTATTGGGGGAGGGGTAAGAGTTTGGTAATTGATATTAATATTTAGCATTAAAAGATGGTGTTAAGATGTCTGGTGGAGCCTTGCAGTACTCTCCAGGCACATGTGCCCACATCTTCATAGTGTGTGCCATGCTACACAATATGGTCCTGTGGAAACAGTTGCAGCAGGGACAGAATGGTGAAGACCCTCACAGCCCACCACCATTGCCAAGAGCCCCACAGGCACAGAGGTACTCAGACCACAAACACCCTGAGCCAGCCCCAGTAGGCAGATGGAGGCATGCCTAGTATGCCCATGCCTTGGCAAAGAGGGAACATATAGCACACACACTGACAGTGTAGGCACCTTGGAACTGACACCTTTCTCCACCTGCACACTCAGTAAAAATGGATGGCACATACACAAGACTACCTGTAAATTGTCTTGTATAGGCAGTCTACTGTGTGCATCCTACATAGTCAGCCCTCAACTATAGCACACACAACAGCCATTGGCACAGGGTAAGTCACCACCTGAACAGTAAATTAAGCTATCAGCACATGCAGATACTGTATGTATAGATTCACAGGTAGGTACTTGGCCAACTGCCAGAGGCCATTCATAAGGCCAGCCAAAATGTGTCAGCTTTTGCCACCCCATTGATTCATTAACCGTCCCTCTGTGGAGCAGAGCCAATTGCGGGATCCCTGGGGTGCATCTACTGTTCCCCATCCACACTTCAAGGTTTTTCTTGCAGAGTGTTAGTGAGGGGCTCTGTATAATGTAGTTAGGGATGTTGTTCCAAAGTATGGGGAGTATCTGACAGGAAGCTGTCCCTCCAGCATCCTCCGGTTATTGTTGTGGCAAGGTCAGCTCACTACAGTGTGTGGCTCACTGTGACATGGATTCCCATAGGTGGAGCACATCCATCAAGCCTGAGTTCAACATGGCTATGTTGGCCAGCGGAGATCATCTATGGGTAAATGAGATGCCACTGAGTAAACCAGGAGTTTATTCAGTCCGGCTGCATAGGCCATAATGTTGCAGGCCAGTATTCCCCTTGGTGGGGTACATTCGTGGACCCCCCCCAGCTGTTGGACTTGTCCTCTGAGGTGCATCCCACATAAGTTATTATACACTATGATGGGACTGATGAGTGATGAGTAAAGGGGCACTATAACCCAAGTATGTCTAGATGGGAATCCTTTAGTAATCAGACGGCCTACATAGAAGGATGTCTTAACTACTGTGGAGATATGATTGTCAAAGGGGAGATCACTATCTACCTTAGTCCCTAGATACCCCATTACCTCGTCTGTATTAAACTGGCTGCCGCTCATGTGTTAATATGTGGGTGCCAATTCCACAATGGAATGACCATGCAGTTAGTGGCACTTGACTGCAGGCCATGTCGTTGGCACCCTGTGACGTTGTCTGTGAGGCCCCTTGAGGGATGTCTATGTCAGCTGGACTATCAATCATGGCTCCCAGTTTGCAGTCATTGCCAAACATGGTCTGCCATAGTTCACCTGTGTTTGCCTGTACATCTGAGACGTACATGCCAAACAGTAGGGCTCCCAGGACTGAGACCTGTGGGACACCAGTCATGACTGGTCAAGAGTTGGACCTGGAGACCACTAGTCATACCATGTGGGTTCTGTGTGTAAGCCTGTTGGCAACCCAACCTGTGATGCAAGGGTGAATGTACAGGCTGGTGTGTTTATCAATAATACCGGAGTGGGGCATGGTGTTAAAAGCCTTGGTGAGGACCAGCTAGTATGTGTGAACCACCTCCCCAGTCATCTAACGTCTTGGTGACTGTATGTAAGACGTCAAACAGGTTCAGTAGGCATGAACTGCACTCAACCAAGCTGACCTGGGTTGGGTCACGTGTTCGAAGGTTACCAATGTCATTGTTAATGAGTGTCATGAGGATGTGAACCATACCATTTCAGACCAGGCTAATCAGGCTTATGGGGTGGTAGTTACCATGGGCAGTTGTGATTTCACCTTGATGGAGTGGAATAACCGTTGCCACGTGCCATTGTATGGGCATGTAGCATGTGGAGAGGCTGAGGTAGGAATGCTTAATTAGGTGGGGAGCAGGTTGTCTTGTACAGTTTATAAGATGCAGTCTGGGTCAACATCTGCCTCCACTGATGCTGTGTTCTGCTGTTAGAGAGGGCCATTTCCACCCGTGTGTCTCTGATGGTTGGGATACTGTACCTTTCGGGTAGTGTTGTGGGCTCTTTAGGGGGTGAAGTATGCACCGAATGTATCTGCAAGGATGTTGGCGATATCAATAGGGTCAGCATATTTTGTGCTATATTTCACCGGCACAGCGCAAATCTGTGTGTCACCACGTAGATCCCTGACATAGCCAAAGAAGGCTTTGTGGTTATCTTTCGAATCCTTGCGTATTCTCCTGATGTTAGCCTTGGATGATGTCATGAGGGACCTATATATCATACTAATAGTGGTCACGGACATCTGCCCTTTGTGAGATTTGCCGTGTATCTGGAACACTGTCCTACTTCTGTAGTATAGCCTGTTTATTGCAGAGGTCCACCAGACTGGTGTCCTTGTCTAGGAGGAGTGAGTCTTGGTTTACCAGTGATGGCATGATCCATACATCCATGTAGGTGCTTACAGACTGCATTTGTAAATCTGTCTGTATCGTGAGCAGTGTTTCCCCTTAGCGTGGGGGCTGTAAAACCCCCCACCCCTGTCACTAGTAGTGTAAATTTAGCTGTAGGAAAGGTATACACTGTGGTATCCATGGATGGGGGAAATGCTGGGGTGTGGAAACAGTATATAGTTCATGGTCAGATCTAACCAGTGACTGGTTAATTTCCACTGTGGTGCACCTGTTGCCCATGATGGTGATGACCACATCTAGTAGTTTCCACCCCTTGTTAGGGAGGTTACCACCTGATACAGGGCCATATGAGGTGATACATTCCAGGAAGAGCTGGTCCTGGAAGTGAATACTGGAGTATGTTTCCCAGTTAATGGCATGGTAGTTGACATTGACCAATGCCAGGGAATGTGTTAGGACTGTCGTGTTCTCCACTGTCTCCAGGTAAGTGAAGTGGAAGTCCTGGGTCATGAAGGGTGATCCGTAGCAGGCCACATTCCACATTGCAGTTGTGGCTGATGTTAGCTGCACATGGATGATCACAGAGGTATCATGCTGCCCCACTAACCTGGAGGTGTAGGTATCCCTGATGAATATGGATATAGCCCCTCCATGTCTGTCAGTCCATGTTCTGTGGCTGAAATGTGTGGTATGGGTTGTAGTCTGGTAGTGCTGGTGTGCTCTCAGGAACCTTAAGACAGATTTCAGTTAATGCACAGATGTTGATGTTGTCCATCCTGAGGAGTGCTGTGAGTGCATGCATGTTGTGATCACAACCCCTGCTGTTGAGTAGCATAATCCTCATTGAATCTGCTATTGTGCTGTTTATGGAGCTGGTATTAACCGTCGAGAATGTCCTAAATAAGGCACTATGGGGGTGCCAATCGCCTTGGCCAATATTCCAAAGCGTAAGGCTGACACATAAGCTGGTATTGTATCATTGCATGCATGTTCCCCATCTGTGCTTGTTTTTCATCTCCCCTGTAGGTAACCTACTGGTAAGCAATAGAAAGACAAACTTATACAAGTCTTCTAGCTTCCAAGATAGGCTTTTGGAGTGACAAAGTATTAGTGTAATGTATGTTCATTCTGAACTCAACTGTTTCCTGACTACATGGTGAGTTCTCACTGTATACTGAGATCTGAAGGTCTGTTTATTCACATAATATGGCTGTGATGGCCTGCACATTAGAGGTTCACAGACAGCCTACTACTTATCTGCCCAAGGGAAATTAGAAGCATAGCAACAGTGTGTTGGCCTTCCCCACACCATTGATGAGATAATTGAGCCGCCGTCAAGCATAGCCAATGAAGCAATTCCGGGCAGAGTTGCTGGAAGCTGTTGAAGACTGGGGTTGTGGAGGGTGATAGGGGCACTTAATGATCTAAAGAGGGTATGTTAATGTGGCAATTCAACATCATTCAATTCCCCCAACAGGTCTTGCAGCTATCAAACTGGACAGGCTCCCCCACCCCCTGGCTGTATGGTTCCAGGACACATGATCCCAGGGGTGTATAGTCTGTTACCCATTCACACAACAAGGTTTCCCTTTAAGTTTGTCAGTGAGGGGCTGTGCCTAATGTAGTTATGAATGTAATGTATTGTCTCACAGTACATTTCTTATATGTTGTTATTTCAAGAGTACGTAAAGCTCAGTGAGTTTGGGGGCTCCCACCCTTTGCTTAGCCTAGCTTACACATAGAAATCATCTAAATAGGAAATAGGCGGAAGCAACGTTAATGTCAACAGTGTAATGGTTACAGCATCCGCACAGTATCCGTGCATTCGAGGTTACAATCCAGATAATGGCAGGGATGTTTATCATGTGCAAAAGTATACCTTAACCACAGCTTGCATATATAGGTAGTAATCGTCTGTATAATAAACATTCGAATCACCCATATAAACCCATATTTGCAGGAAAGTACAGTCAACAGAGAATGTAATGTTATGTCAGCACATAGTGAGATGTTACATCACTGACATGTATATATCTGGAGAAGTTAGCGGATGTGGCCATGTTTGCGCACACAGATTATACGTTGCAAAGTTTAACTGTGTTTAACCGCTGCTATAATGTCACACAAACACTTTTAAACATGCTTACAACTGCTTAAATGAGCCTTATTCTGCAGTAAAAAACATTCATAAAGCATCGCAGGTGTCGAACCCTGGACCATGCACACTATAGTCATGGGACGTACCACTAAGCCATCCGAGGTGTACACATGTTTCATGGTCTTGAGACTACACTGTAATGATCACAAATGGGACAGTAACTTTGTGTACATATGTACAGTACATTGTAATGTACTATAGTTTGTGAACCAACACATTCCAGTCTACAGATGTATTACTGTTACAAACGAATACGAAATATTTTATATATATATATATATATATATATATATATATATATATATATGTATATGTATATATATTCCTGTCCCAGAGACTTCCCATACTCTGGAATAAACTACCTATGTATATCATCAAACAAAACCTCGGCTACTCATCAAGAAAAATCTTGATTGGATGGGAAATAGGGGAAATACCAAGGATCACCTCTGTGGCTCTGCTTTCGACATTGGCACGGAAAATAAAATTTTCTAACTGGGGTGGCAAAAGCCAGGATACCTTTTTGGCTGGGCTTGTATAGGCCCCAGGGCTGATAGCCTAGTACCTACCTATGAACCTATATATTATACAGTTACATCAACAGCCATATATATAAACATCTATGAACACACTTCGTAACACAGAAGCACTCCAAAGGAATTGGTGTACACAAAATACATGCAGCTCTGGTATTATAGCAATATTAACCTAATTCACCATAGAAGGGGTGGTTGTTGTGTATGTGAAGATTGGGGTGGGGAAGGAATGATGGGTAATGCAATCATGTATCAAGGAGGGCCTGGGTCGGATGTCCAGTAAGTGAACTGGAAGGGCATACATGGAGTATGGGGACAATATAAAAAGGACCCAAAGCAAAAACCTTATTCATAATACACCCTGTCAAGTCACATTGCAACACCTACTTTCACAAACATCTGAACATTAACATGCATCAGACGTATGTACACCAACTGACTGTCACATTTTTTTTCAGTAGTGAGGAATGTCTGTAGTACAATGTATATTCTAAACACCATAACATTCGTACATATCTCAACTGCCTTATTGGTAAAGTCAGTGACTGTGGTGTTCATGTTCCCAGGTTCAAGACCTGCAAGGGCTGTTGGGTAATTTTGAGGGCCAGAATAAGGGCTTTTGGATGCAGGTGGATTAAAGTTCTTTTAGTTGTAAGCGGGTTTCCACATGTTTGCGCGACGGTAAGCAGTGCTGAAACGTGGTAAATGGAGAAGCGCTTCACACGTTTGACCATTGCTTAACGCCACGCAGTTCGCGGGCAAACCTGCACACAACCACATAAATGTGCGTTATTCACACTTTCCCTACCAGTGCCTACTCTGAGAGGTAAAATAATAACACCATCCAGGAGTAGAACCAGCAACCATGTACTCCATCCTTAGAGTAACCTAACACTAAGCTACCTGGGATGTACCTATCCCAGATGTGTAGGCAGACAGGTTAAAACACAAAAGGGAGTAATGTGTTGAAATAGGACAACCCTCCATGTACCCAATTAAATGTGTATGCTCAGATATATATATATATATATATATATATATATATATATATATAGAGAGAGAGAGAGAGAAAGATACATAGATACATGTCGATATATACAGGTCTACATATATATGTAGATATACAGATAGGTTAAAAACATCTTCACATCTATGGAGGTACAGATAAAATATATATGTATATATATATATATATATATATATATATATATATATATATATATATATATATATATATATATATATATATATATATATATATATATATATATATATATATATATATATATATATATATATATATATATATATATATATATATATATATTTATATATATATATATATATATATATATATATATATATATATATATATATATATATATATATACATATATATATATATATATATATATACACACACACACATATACACACACACACACATACACATTATATATATATATATATATATATATATATATATATATATATATATATATATATATATATATATATATATACACATACATACACACACACACACATATATACATGTCTGTAGACAGCATTCAGAGTGGTCACATCTGAGTATAACATGGACCATAGCAATCACACATTCCACCCCACCCCCCAAACAATATGAACATAACATATGAAGAGTATATGCCAATACACTATTACAAATATGATCTATGGACACAGTCACCAACACAACTGCAATGATTGCAAATATCCATGAGAGAATTATACAAACAGCTTTCATTTTGCAAATCTTTATTACATTCTGATGTATTGTCAAAAGGATTCAAGGACTAACAGTACCTGCATGCTATACAGGAAGCATGTAATAGTGCCTTAATGAATCAGCCTGCCATTACCATCGTATTAGTTCGCTAAGGGATAGGTGTTCACATAGGGAATGAACACCCACACACATATAGACATTGTATGAAAGGGGTTCCTACACACCTGCATGTGCTATGTACACCCACCAACATCTACCCCACAACCAAAATAATTACATCAATACATACTGTCATACCATAACCAATTATGCAACTACTGTACAACATCTGCTGAGACCTTAACATACCTGGACACAGACACACTAACATGGCCCTATGTGAAATAGTTGCCGTTATACAATTGAACAGCTGCTGATGTAACAGGGTTTGTATGAACTAATCCCATTTCAGAGGGTTAAAAGGTTCTTACACCAGGAAGTTTTACCGAGTACTGATTATTAGCACAGTATGATACACAGTAACACCAAACTAAATACGTCTGGTAAGCACACTGTAAACCCCCTAACATTATATGCATAGCTATGCAGCCTTGAGCTTGTCAAACAACCTGGCCAGACTGAAACATATACAGAAGTATTAGGTACAATCAAACTCTGCACAAGTAGCAATGTTCAGAAATATGACAGCAGTACTCACATTTAGACTAACTCCTCTAGGCATTACACACAATATATTACTATTTGTCTCCATACAGCTGTTGCAATAGATTCAAAACAAAACTTCCACGCTGTCTTCCTCAATAGTAAGGCAAAGAGACAATGCCCAAGTGGAGTACTCGATTATACTCCACTGTAGCCATGGTATTGGCTAAGGCAGTAGCACCACAGCTGATGTGCATGTAATTAGCTACTTGGAAACACCAATTGGTCCTCGGGATAGCACGTTACTGGTCTGTAACTATAAAAGGTTGCCTTGTCACACATTCAGACCATCTGTATCTACCGGCAGGACAGTACAAAACACTGAAACACAAACCGAAAACGAGTATTACACCAGTTAATAACACCTCCGATTGCTAAGACAATGTGTATAACATGTAGTATGTCTGTGTATGTAGTATCCGTACTGTAAGAATTACAGTGTAATCAATGCATATAGTAGAAATAGCTATCATTGTAGCAATGTATTGTTGAGCAGTAGTAATGCTTGTAGTATTCTATGTGTGTACTGCTGTAGGTCACATGGCACACTCCACATACACCACAAGGGATGATATGGGCTTGGAACCCAATAATTCACTTCCAGCCACTGTCAGGGTCAGGACTGGTCCAACAAGTATGTGCTATAACAGGGTATAGTATATGTCGATATATTGTAACAGTCGACATATGTATGGGTGTATAAATAAGATGAACATGTTAAAGGTGGCCTTACCGTGCAAATATGGTGTGCATTGTGGGATAGTGTGCCAATAACCATGTAATGTACAGTATTCTAGGCAGATCTGTATTCTATTCTACATAACTACTGTTTGCATAACAACTGCTATGTCTATTGGCAATTACAATACTCACTGACAGGATACATAGCATTAGTGTTCATCTGACAGGTAAGCAGCATGATAGTAAGGATAACTGGAAGAGCCAGGTAACTATCTATGCACATAACACATGTAATATCTACCTCTCTACTATCGTTTGCAAGCAATAACAGCTGTGCATGTGTACATGTTATGCAAATGTGTAGTGACCCTTGTTACAGGGCTGGGCCAAATGGCTATGTGCACACCTACATAGAGTGGATATTGAGAGTACAGAGACACTGGCTGAACTACGAGGTTTGTGCAGCCCGCCCTCTCATTGCCAACCTAACAGCCACCTGCACATACTGTATGTAAGGTAGTGCACAGCACTGGTAATGAAACAGGCTGCCTATCATTAACTCCAGTGTAACATCTGCAGTAGGAGTGTAAAATGTAGGAGACAGCTGCCCATGTGTAATAGCCACATCATAGGTGATGGCTCACACTATCTGATTATATCTTGATCATGTTGACAGTGTCATCAGAGCCTATTGATACAGGACTCTGTTTGGAGAGTGGGTGTCTGTGCCCAACAGAGTCATGGTCCTGGTGGATATGCGAGTATATACCCAGAGAAGGAACCAGACTTGTAGACACTTGCATCATCTGCAATCAACTAACAGGATATGATGTGCTCCTCAAAGTAGGATTGCTGCTAAAGGTAGCTACAATGTGTCCGTAATAGCCAGTGTTGTCACGTCCATAACACAAATATTTACATGTGAGCATCACTGTCTAAAACATCTTCATAGGCAATACATAAATGAAGTACGGTACTTGGTACTTGTAGTACTGACTGCTCATACAGGCATGTCCACTAGTCAGCTACTGGTGTTTCCTAATGTCAGCTTTGTGTATGTGGCCATCCTGGGGGAATGTAATCTCTATGCCATGTACACTGCCAGACCCATCTACCACCACGCCCCACATGTTTGGGATGCAGTTACAGGGGTAAGCTGGAAGGCAGCCCAGTCTACAGCCATGATTGGACTGGACAGTCATGAGGTGTAGGTTAACACATGCAGCTCATCAACACAACCAACACATACCCTTACCAGAATACAGTAAGGACACACCACTGGAAATCATACACATTCACAGATGCGTCTAAGTATCTGGCAAAACAAGTGCACCCCCCCCCCAAGCAGGAAGAGACAGACATCGAAATACACAAACTGTATGACATAGTTTGCATAATTGTGCCACACCTCTGAACACATGACTGGAAACATGCCCAACAGTACTCATTTGTGAATGCAAACTCTAGCACTATGGTACACACCGATCTATACGAGGGCATACGTACTCTCAGCTGCCAGTCTGCCATGATTAGCCACATACTCATACACTCAGAGCACCTTTTGAACTATACACATGGCTCTGGCATATTCCATGTTGTTGTGCAGGACCTGAGATGCAGTAGCCTGGACTGCATGGAAACACATGTAGGAACTGTCAGGTCTTGTAACCCATGCAGGTATGTCCCAAGGCCTGGGTAGCATTCTGCCCTTGGCCAGAATGATACTGCAGTACAGGGACAAAAGGATTGTATTCCACAATTGTCTAGTGTAGTGGTGCATGTCCCAGGGTATCCGGTATCCGTCATCCTGGGATAATATGGTTGACAGACCATGATGCTTTGCCAGACAGGGCCTGCACCTGTCACCCCTGGGAATCTGGATACTGCCTAGGGTGCATGCTTCCCCTATAGTGCCTTCATCATGCACGGTTCAAGTGAGGGTCCGCTGGTGTTACAGGGACAGCCAAGCAATAAACTGAGGGTCTCGCTACACAATGATACATGTCAGAAACACTATATGGACACGTGTCAATCCCTAACATGGAGAACATATCTGTGCAGTGGCTGAGACGTGTTTCAATGCTCCGGAGAGCACACCTGCATGACCATGTTATAACACATACCTCACCTCTTGCCCATTATCCTTTATTGGAACACAAGGGCCACAGGTGTGTCCATATTCCTGAAGGATATGTACACCCCCATGCTAACTGCACTTACATAACATCAGATGCATTATGCTGGGCAACTACCTTTGTGCCAAAGTGGAATTCAAAATGCACCTGGAGACAGATCACCCACCAGGCCGTGCACTTCCCAACTGTCATAATGTGCTGTAATGGGTAAGTTTGGTCTGAGACAGAACCATAATAGTGGCTACTCTCAACTATTCCAGTATGAACTGGGAAGACTCCTCATGTACCAACACCTGCACTCAGTGCATGTTGGATTCCATCAACCCCACTGACCTGGATCACAGTAATCACACAAACAGGGCTAACTGTATGCTACACATAGTTAGTCTCCAATGCCAATGTTATGTTTCTTAAGAGCAGAGTGGTGAGTGCCATGGCACCCATGCAGATGGACAATGCATATGCAAATGCTGAATCCTACACAAATGAACCTTAAGCAGTCACATATATGCAGTGATTGTGCCATTGAAACAGAACCAGGATTCAACCCAACACATACAAGTAGGCAAACTGGTGGTGCCATGCTTTAAACTATACCACAGAAGGTAGTAATTGTTTCAAGAGTGAACACACATGAGTGTAGGTGATCCCTGGTCATTTTCAGTAAGATGCAGATAAACAATATAAAACCACGCAAATCTACTGTGAAACTAATCAGCCACATATTATGAAGCCAAGCACAGAGCATTCTATAGCTGTGTCATTATTCGTAATGGCATCGACAAGACCTGCCGTGCTGCACAGCACTATGGCATGGGAAGTGCTGCACCTACAGAAATAGCACCCGTTCATCCAGATACGGTCTCGGAGAACCTAAACCCACTCCCACCCACCCCCACCCCCAACAGGTACACTTAGTACAGGAGCCCTGTAGTGTACATGGATATATTACTAACGACTATGCAGGTACAAGCTGCACTCTCTAAAGCCATACGTACAGCTTTCATGGGACCTGTCAACATCCCAGGGTGTATCCTACACAAATGTAAGAACATTCAGCTATCCACATACACATGATGTTCAATCATAGCTCCATGTCAGGCTGTGTACACAAGGAATAGTGCACAGCAACAGTTATCACACCCCACAAAGGGGGAGACACCATTGATAATGGGACATAGTGCACAACTACCTTGCTAAGTCTGGTCTGTACGGCTATGAACCGTGGTCAATGCAATTGATGTACTTGGTACAGATGTAGATGACAATAGGGTTGATTCACACTGCATATCATGACCTTGGCCAGGTCGTAGGACACCATCACCCATAATGTGTTCCAGCTACACTCAGTAAACTAGGTGTATATTCCTATGTCAGAGGAGTGGTTGGCAACTGGACTGCTGGCAGAACCCACACTACAGAAGATGTCTGACGACTACATGCACATCAAACCAGTGCCAGCCACAGTAATACAGGGGTCAGTCCTGGTACTCCTCCTCTGTTATCTATAGCACACAGACCAATATAGAAGGCATCAGCCTATTGATGTTTGCAAATGACTATGAACTAGGAGCAATAGTTGACTCATTGTGTGCTGCGTTCAACATACAGAAGGGACTTACTGTGTCATATGTTGGATATGCTACACTTAACACATCCTGATCCCAAATAAACACATACGTCATGGACATCCACCTTTCTAGTACAAGGATCACAACATGCCCGACAGATCCCTGTCCCATACACTTAACATACTCTTGCCATACTATGCATCCCTGTCCAGCAAGGCTGCACATCGCCCCTGTGACATGATGTGATGACCGCATGCCAAATATATCAGTAACCATGTGTATCAGTTCTGTAGCACTGCTTGAACTAGCCACTGAAACTTACCTCTCTGTTGCCTACAGCTAGGTAACCTGTCTGCCTTTGCTCATAAATGGCCCAGGGCATATAGCCTACTAGATCACTATGACCATACATGCTATAGTTGATATCCAACCCTGCAAATACCAACAGGCTAGCTATTGTCCCATGTGTTACACATGTGCAACACAGGCAATACATGGCAGGATGCCACACAGCTGTATAGTTTCATGTAGATGGTAAAACACATACATGCTTGCAAGTCTGCAGTTTCACAGGTCATGTCCCTAACAGCTAATTAAGGTCGACTGCATAAATGTGAACACATCCAGGCATGTGCCGATAGGTAAAAACACCACTACAGGCAAACAGACATGCCCACGTCAAGACAACATCCACATGGTGTATGAGCAATGTCATCATATGACACACGTGGTGATAACATCACATCACCAGTAGGTGTCAAATGTGTATGACCTATGCATGTCACTGGTGTTAGTGTCATATAGCTTTACAAAGATGTATTTGTGTCATGTAGATTTACAAAGATGTATTTGTAACCTTAATAAATGTGATACACATGCATGTTCAGCTGTACTACTGTACTTCTCTGTGAGTTACTGTGACCTGTCCCCATCGTTATGTCTTCCAGGTATGCCACGTAGCAGATTACCGCCATACAGCTGCTTGGAGGATGAAGTCCTCATCCCATACCTCCTTGACAACTACACGATCCTCTTCAGCTATGTGTCACAGGATGCATAGCAGCGGGATGCCCTGTGGGAGGAACTCTGCAGGAGGGTAAATGATGTCGGTGGTCACAATCGCACCTATCAGCAGGTGCACAGACACTGCACTGACCTGATAAGACGGGTGAAACAGCATGCTAATGCAATCGCCAGGGAACAAGGTGCAACAGGTGGGGGGGCACTCACCCAGCCCCCACTCTCACATATCGAGGAGCTACTGGCCAACCTGGGGACACCTGCAGACCTCCATCCACAAGCTTTAGCTGGTATTGTGGAGATGGGTGTCTCTCAACCACCGTGCCAGGAGTTGCCTGGTAAGTTACTACTGTACATAAAACACAACTATATATCACATAGTTACATGTGTAACTATACATGTAATGTAACATCATATGCAAGGCTTGTATGCACACATGCCACATGCTACTCTATGTATGCACAGATGTGCATACTCCATAGTATAGTGTATTGTACTGGCTTATGTGCGAACATGGACATTGCACCCTGTAGCTATCACACAGGTGTGGATAATGATCTTACTGCTGTGACACCCCTATTTAGGTACCTCTGGCATTTTGCAGCGACAGCAGCCTGCGTCAGGTGAGATTATTATTTACCAGGCCTGATAATGCACTGAACATATTAATAGCATGCTATCTGATAATAACACACGTACACATAATGTACGGTGGTCCTGTTAATGGACACTGGTCAGACCTGCAATGCATCACACTGTTTACCTATGTGAAACAATTGAAGACTATATGAAACACCTACACTAAACCTTCCAAACTGTCATTGCCAGATGTGTGGACAACAGTGAATACAATGGTGGAGGTGTGTTCCACTGTAGGGACAGGTACTACATATCAGCATTACACATGTTGGGAATATGAACAGTACTGTACAGAGAGCATATGTGTGCACACACACTAAATGTGTTGGAGCTGGAGTATGCCCGGCCCACAGGATACACCCTTGTGGAGTATACCCTTGCTATGAATGTCACACAATAGCATGTGCTATCAGACATGTCCATGACATGTAGTGGGCTGACTGCAACACTGCTCAACTATCCTGCAAAACATGTCTCACATCTCATACATACCACCCTTTGTCTGCATAACCTTGTCCTCAGTGGGGCATATGACAGCTATGGGTGTATGTCATATGGGATAATACTAACATGTGAAATAAGATGGCCATCACAACCATTGGACTGAACATGTGTACACATGGCCATGGAGGATGGCCAGAGAAATGAAGGAACACACAGTAGAAGTGATGTACATGTGTGTACACCCCTGTTGTACATTTAATTCAACAAAATACAACAATGGCCTTTGTGTAATGGTGATATTGCAGATGTGAAACACTAAATATCATACAGGCCTGTGCACAGCTTGTGTAGGCATAACATGTAACCACTACATAACATGTCTTGAACATCTGGAGTGTGTCACGACATGGAAACATTCACCTATACAGTATCCAAATACATACATGTGTTGCACAACATACACATGCATCCACATCAATCCACAGATACAGTACATTCATCTTTATGGTGTCAGACATCACTGTCATGCCTGCTCCTCATGTGTGTGAGGTACACAGATGGCATGTGGGACAAAGAGTACATATAAATTAGCCATGTGTGGGCATAGTTGCCAGGTATCAGTAATACGGTTGCAGATGTGCAGGGATGTCAGCCGTATACCATTCTGTGACCTGTGTCACACATTCCACATTAGGGTTTATTGTTTATACACCTTGGTGACGTAGGTCACATTAGGTATGTAATGTATATGAATATAGTCATGGCTATGAACTGTGTCAGTAACTCACACTGTATAGCAATTGTGAAGCCACATGATGCCCTGCAATGGCTATGCACATCAGCTCAATGTGCAGTATGTCCCTGCATATTGTAGGGTGGACAGACGACATTGCATCAACAGAAGGCCCATGCTAGTATAACATGTCCCTGCATTGGGACACCATTACCGTACTGTAGATTGGAAAGGACACCATTGTGTTACACATGTATGCATGTCATTCAACATGTCAGCAGATGACATGTCATACTACATGTGATTGGCAAGGTCATATGCCACACAGCAGGCTCGTGTACTGTAAACCTGTGCTGGTCTGTGGCACCATTGCAAAGTAGGGACAGCCATGTCAAACATGTGTATACAGCCACATGCACAATGTCTACACTCAGCTCAGGGGTAGGCGGAATAATGTTGAACAGACATGCACTGCTTTGGGGGAGATATGCAAGCTAGGGCTCAGGCAAACATAGTATGCAGAAGACATACCCTACAGCTCATGTCCTCACACATAGGGGCGGTGGCCAACACAGAGCATCAGTGACAGATGTACTAATGTCAGCGATGGTCTGTTAACATGTGGTGTATGTTGCACACACCATGGCAGTGCAGTGCAACAGTGCAAGGTGCATGCATTGTGTTGCAGGTATGGGGCATAGGCTACTAACACAAATGGTGCAATACAGGTATGTATGCTAACCACCACTATAATTATGTAAGGTGCATGCCGTCTGCTATAACACATGCATGCTGTTGTGTGCAACTCAGGGATGTAGGATAAGTACCACTATAATTGCCTAAGCTGAAACTATAATTGTCTAAGCTGATTGCCATCTGCCATATCACCTGCATGTAGTGTGTGCCAGTGTGTGTCTGTCCGTCTGTCAGTGTCTGCCCATCTGTCAGTGTGTGTCCGTCCGTCTGTCAATGTGTGTGTCTGTCCGTCTGTCTGTGTGTGTGTCTGTCAGTCTGTCTGTGTGTGTGTCTGTCTGTCTGTGTGTGACTGGTATAACTTGCAATGTACAGTTCTTGTCTTCCCTTCACAGGTGTTGATGTAGGTGCATTGCTCTCCTCCGGTCCACCTGATGTGTCCCCACAGACACTAGCAGTGATGATGATAGTATGATTGAGGCACAGGCAGGGTTGTCAGAGGCTGAATATGTGCAACTGGTTGCCATTCCACCTGTCTCACCATCATCCTCGCACACAGTTCCCCTGCCTGCACATACCCCATCACCACCGGCAATAGAGGAAGGAAAGTTGGTGGGTGGTAGCATGGAACACGGAAGTGTGGTGACTGTGAAAGGTGTGCCTGCCCACCATGATCCCAGTCAACAGACTGGTGATGTCCCACACAGGCATGTGCCCAGTGCTGCTCGTAGGAGGACCACTGGCCAACATGCCCCTGCGAGACCAAGCACATCAGCTGGAGTCACCAGATGCATGTTTTTGGCTGTAATGGAAGCACAGGCACATGCTGAATGGCACAACAGAGAAGGTCTGAGGCATCAGAGGGCTGCTGTCTGTTCATTAACTGATAACATCCAGGCACTTGCAAATGCTCACCATCATCTTGCAGATGTGTTGGGTAGACAATTGGGTGACATGGTGGGAGTCCTTGATCATGGCATGTCAATCCTCGAGTGTGAAATGTCTGTGCTGGAACATCTGGTGGGAGTGAGGCATCTGGCACATGGGCATAGGTCAGCTACATCACCTGTTGAAGGTCTACGTGAACATGCTACTGCACATACCCGCTCCCATAGTGGCGGTAGAAGCAGCAGTGCAGCTGGTGCTATGCAGTCCACACCAGGACACAGCAGGCCAAGAGCATGTGGTCTGGGATGGTCCAAACAGGGACACAAATCCAGTGGACATGTGTCATCAGATGGTACCCAATCTGGACCTCTGCCTGGTAGTGCCCATGCAACCCCTGACAGGAGCATGTCACATGGCCGTGGCCAGACACTGTGAAATGTGAAACCTGCCTTGTATAGTCTGCAGCTATCAATATTATCCCTGTGTAGGCCAGCCACATGCCAAACCTGTATGCATGCATACACACACACTGAAAACAAATGTAGGGCACCTCAATGCACACACGCCCAGTGATATCACAGGCCCTAACACACACGCATGATGTCATCCAATGGCACAGCATAGGCTTCTGGCAAACATCATCACCCTGTGTATATTATGATGCCGGTGCCGCATCCCTATCATCCACACCATCGGTGCAGGGACATGTTCATATGGTCTGATGCACAGGGTGAACATACTAGGCCGACAATTGTAGATTAATATTGATGAGTAGTGTTGACAGGCAGCAGACATACCATGTACTGCAGTTGTAGAGTGCATTTTGTACTTTCACAGTATGCATCATGTGTAACAACACTAACAGGATGTTGATCCTGATGTTCTGCCTTCCTCTTTCAGATGTAGTTGCATGTTCTGGTGGATGTTTGTGTTTGCGGGAGTCCCATATATACATGTTGACTACCCACAGGTCAGTATGACAATACCTGCATGCACGTTGTAGCTTCCACATCATAGTTATTTTCTCCCATGTTTCAATTATGTTTACTGTTCTAATGATCCAAGAGCATGATAGCTGTGTAGTAAGCTACTGTGTTCAGAGACGTCACATCCATAGTGGGTGACATCATAGGTATAGTTACCTGGAGTGCAGAGTGGGTATAAGAGTGGAGTGGGTAAAAAAGAGTGGTATGCCAGAAGACAAGGGTACATGCCAGTGGAAATAGTGGCTTCTCATTGGGAAGCGGTTATACCCACTGCAATGACAGCATGCAAACACAGACACACCCACACACACAGGGATTCACAGACACAGTAATACACACACACACACACACACACACACACACACACACACACAGTTGCCAGTGTTCGAATGAGAACCCCTGCCTATGTGCATACCATCATTATAGTACTACGCAAATACAAGACGTGCCACAGAGATTACACATGTACAGGTAGTTGGAATGGCCTAAGATCGAGGACATCGACAGGGATACTACAGTGCAGTGAGTGTATGTGGGGTGGGGGGTCCATCAGTAGGCTATATAACAATAGGTCACACCCCAGAGAGTACATGTTAACAGGCGGTTAGTATGCCCGTCTACGATTGATGATAAAAACAAGGATGCTAGATTGCTTTGAGTGGATGGGGAAGAGGGCATTAACATTTCACTATGGTAAAATACAGCCTCACTCCAGGAACCGGACAGCCATACACATGGACAGCCATATAGACACACACACACACACACACACACACACACACACACACACACACACACACACACACACACACACACACACACACACAGGCATTCACAAAGATATACACCTATGTTACACACATACAGACACTTCACATGTGTGAGGTTTAACCACCTGCCTATGCCTTACTTTCTACACTTCACTCTGTACTGGTGTCAACAACAGTATTCAGGAGAGTGACATCATGTGGGATGTATTCCCAAATATGTGACATACATGGACACACACCTACACGTGCCAGTACTGTGAATCAAACACCAGCCTATCTCATGATAGGTACCATAAAAGTATAGCACTATCGCATCTGGTACAATGCTTACTGACTCTTTCCTTTGACAAATGTGCTGATATAAGCACAATATATGCACAGAGGAGGTATTGCTGTTACAGTTGTCATGAGGTTTGACTTTAGTGTCACCCTTACAGCATTCTACATTGTCCGTCTTCCACTTCAATTAACAAAACCTGACCTTAGCAGGTACACGGGTTATCATAGGACTGGTTGTAATACACCAGTGAGCTGTCCTCAGTAATCATTCATCGGCAAGGAAGCCCCACCACTTAGTAGTCATGTCCATACCTCATGTATGGCTTAGCATATCACCATATACAACTGGCAATGTTGAGGCTATATTGCAACAGCATGACGTACTAAGACAACAGTCATCTTCAGGCATCAGACACTGCACACACATGGAATCTACACTAACAGCAATACATGTGCACATATGCGATCTACATCAGTACATGCACTAGCAGGTCAAGAGGATACATTCTACACCTTCCCCATGCCATGTGTGAAACATAGCCGAGCATTACACCATGATGGATGTTGTATTCATGTACTGGTAGGACACCACCACTTTCATCGAGTAGCCAAATGTACATATATTACAACAATACATATCAGAGTGAGACACACAGCATTATTCCATGTCATGCTCCTACGAACTATTACTTTGACAGTGCCATGGTGAAGCCAGGGCAGTGTAATGGTCAACAGTGAGCACATCATATTTGACACACACACCTCATGTGTACTGGAAGAGTGCCAGCAATGTGCTTTGTTAGAGCTAGGCAGTACACTCATTCAAGCATGTGCAAGGTCTGTGGCTTGTAAACATCTTACCCCAGCATGCACTGGCTATTGTAGTACTAAGGCTAATGTCCAGACAGCACACATCATGCATGGCTTGCAACTGTTGACATGGGGTATATGTAGGAGTTGTGGCCACACACGGCTGTACATGTCATGAACAGATCACCTGTGACTACTCAGGAACATACAGAGCAGAGCTGGATTTCCCTGAGTCTGTTAATACAGGCCTTGTGTAGATCCTATGGTCATGTTATTTGGGTATGGCTGTAGGCATTGCATTTGGTGGACATGTCTAAAGACATACATGCCACATGGGTGTTGTATGATATGATACATGTCATGGATGACCAGTAGAGAGGAGATATTACCTCTGTCAACATAGATATCGAACCTTATGTACTGTTAGCATGCTATCTGCCATGTGCATGTGTGTAATGACTGTAGCCACCTTTATGTAGAAAGGTAAACGAAAGCTATGGTAATGTAATTTATGATGTAGGAGTGTGGGATGTACATATCCAGGGCAGGTACGGTTAGGTCATATTCAACCATGAGGGTGTTGTTTACTAGTGTACAGCAACAGTTGACCATGTTAATGCTGACAACATCCGAGGGACCGTGGTACGAGTACAACTGAGCTGATTAAACAAACAAACAGTGGTACTATTGCATTGCATAACACATTATGCAGCTGTGTCTGTACATGGGTACTCTGCACAGTTGATGTAGGCCTAGGTACAGTCCACAAATCGAGGGTCATTTGGTGGTCTACCATACTATGTCATACCTCATATGGATGTGTGTTAGTTGTCTGGGAACATGTTGGTGGATGTATACAACCTAGAATGCAGCATTTGCCACTGTCACCTGTACCTGACTCATCTGTGATGCGTTACTTCAGAGTAGTGGTCTTTACATGTGAGTAGCCTTTACAAATATGTGTACACCACCACCTGGAATGGTCCATACCACTGTTATGGCCCACATGACTGGATCCGAGTTATATGGTGGTAGTGCGATTTTGCACTACAGAGCCTTCAGCCAGGTCTTCCTCACTGCACAGATGTCAGTATTCCCCATTGTAAGTTCTACATTGAGCAAATGGATTACTAAAGCCACGCATCTAGCACAGGTTTGCATAAGCATCCAATGCAATTGTCATGTAGGTGTCAGGGTGTTACATTTGTGTGTAAGACATTTGCCTTGGAATGCGGGTAAATGCGACCTAGGTATTATCCACACACATGTGTATCATGGATGCATGTGCTTTGTGTTGAAGGCTAGTCATTCTGTCATGAAAGCCCAGAATGACAGACACTGGACAACCTCATAATAACAGCAGGACATTGGCTCATTGTTTTGGTCTAGCAGTTGCCTCTCGTACCATGACATCACTGCATGTGGCATTAATGTGCTTGGTAGCAAGTGCCCCATGTAAGGTGATGGACAGCGGCAGAACTTGTGTACATGACCAATGTGAGATCTACTTAGTGTAGCAGTCCTGCTAATAAATGACAACTACTAACACAGCCGGGAGAGGTCATCTTGACTACTGCACCTCAGTACCATTACACAAGGTGGCTCACACATTATGCTTGCACATGCCATTGTTCCACGTATAATACCACTGCCCACAACCTGCTATCAATGTATGCCTTTCAGGGCAGCAAGGTGTGTGACACATGCTGTAGGTAGCATCCGCCTGTGCGACCCAGGTAACCTATTGTCTGTCACGTCCACACATGCAAGAATGTGTACACGTAACATATACGTCAGTACTTCATGTACATGTATGCATGTGTATCACACAGCACAGGCACAGATATATCATTTACAGGCCACATACAGGTATCAGGTAGTAAACCAGTATGATGTGCATATATACTGGCAGGTAACATGTACCTAACTGTAAACCTGTGTGTTTACAATAGGAGTCCATTACAATGTGTTCTGTACATGTAAGTGTTTTAGCATGCTCACTGTGACCTTCAGTGGTTAGAATCAGAGTGCATCCCAAACAGTCCTGTGCTACTGAGTGTATGAGCGTACCCACTGCCACCTTGTGTAATTTGAGTCAGTGCATCCAACAAATCCTTTGTTACTAAGTGTATGAGCATGCCCAGTATAACCTTGTGCAGCTGTAGTCATAGTGCATCCCAAACGGCCCTGTGCTACAAAGTGTATGAGAATGCCCACTGTAACCCTATATAGTGATAGTAGCTGTCCATTCCACAGATGGCCATACTCCAGTTCAGGTTCCTGTTGTGCTACAACTATACCTCTCAAGCCTACCTGTGGATGGTGTGTCTTGTTTGTGCATACAAGTTGTAATGGACACCTATTTTAAAGAGACAGGTCTATAGCTATGTACTTCGTGACTGTCAGTCTCCTTGTTGTTTTCCTCAATTGTAAAAGGGCAGTCTGACTGCCTTGGGATGTGTAATCTCTGTGGCGCATCTCGTAACTGCGTAGTACTGTAATAGTGATCCTTAGATAGGCAGAAGTTCTGATCCCACCACTGGCAACTGTGTTTGTGTGTGTGACGGCAAATGGCTGAGTGCGTGTGTCAGCATAGGCGGAGTGTGGTTGTGTGTGTGTATTTGTGTCTGCATCCTGTCATGGCAGCAGGTTTTGCTGCATTCCAAAGAGATACCTCCTTTTGCACTTGCCTTTATCCTTGTCAACCGCTATACCTCTCTTCCCCCCGCTATACCTCTATTCCCCCCTCCCTACTGTAAGTAATCGGTCCTGTGATGTCACCAAGCTCAGACGTGGAATCAGTAAGTGTAATTGTATGTGTTCTGTGGCACATACCCCAACTGCATACCACTGTACTACTTACCTTTACATAGGCAAGACGTGTATGCACAATTCCGGCAAGTGTGTGTGTGTTTGTGTGTGTGACTACCCTGTAGCCAGGCATACACATGTGTAATGTCTTTTAGCACACCATGGTAGCCATCTGTGGTGACTAGTGTCTACAAAGTATTACAAAGTTCGGAATGGAAAAGAATACACAGTCAAGCATGACTACAGTTGGGCATGTTATTTTCCTGTGCCACTGTCGAGCAGTGACACAGAAGTGGTCGCTGGGGTGTAGGTCCATACCCATCATTCCCCCACCCTAACTCCACAATCCCCGGTATAGATTACATTAGCCATCATTTCCCACCCCAAACTCCACATACACAACAACCATCCCTTCTCTGGTGAACTGCTTATGATTTAAATGTTATAACACGAGAGATGCCTCTGTTTTGTGTACATGTCAGTTCCTTTGGAACCCTTCTGTGTCACAAAGGGGGTTAAGACATGTGTGTGTGTGTGTGTGTGTGTGTGTGTGTGTGTGTGTGTGTGTGTGTGTGTGTGTGTGTGTGTGTATATATATATATATATATATATAGCTATGGCTGTGTCTGTGTATATGTATATATGTATGTGTGTGTACACATCCCATACGTGTATATATACAAGTAGTTATGACAGTTGTACAGATGTAGACTTGTCTTTGCTGTTTCACAGAGTACAGGACATTCAAGGGTACTGTACATATGTACACAAAGGGACTGTCCTATTTGTTTTCAGTACTGTGGAATACCTGTAGTAGGATGTGCATTATATAGACTCTTTGCAATATGTGTACAACCCAGATGGCTTAGTGGTACGTCCAGTGACCTCAGTGTGCATGGTCCATGGTTCAAGACCTGCAAGCCTTGGTGATACTGTCAATTAGAACTGCATGACACTTAAGCAGGTGTAAATGTGCTTTCGTGACAGTAAGCAGCGGGTACACGCAGGTAACAGACATGTACACCCCATGGTACACTTGGAATACCCTTCTTTGGCAATCCTGCTGATGTCACCCACCTACAATTACACCTCTGGGACTGCTGTAACCCACTATTCTCCATAGCATGTGGTGTAACTGCGTATTGCTGTAGTGTGATAAACTAGTTAGGTTGGGGTTGTATTCCAAGAGAGACCAACTGTGGGTGTGAGAGTGTGTCACTGTCTGCCTGAGACAGGCACTATGCTTTTTAGAGTATGAACACTCTTTACAATTCACATGACCACCTTTGGCAATCCTGCTGATGTCACCCACCTAGACATACACCTCTGGGAATGCTGTAACCCAGTAATCTCCATAGTGCATGCTGTCACTGTGTAATGCTGTAGTGGGATACACTAGTTAGGTAGGGGTTCTTTTCCAGGACATGGCAGGTGTGTGTGTGTATTTGACTGTCAGAGCCTGTGTGGAGATGGCTGTGAGTGTCTAACCACTGGACATGTTGGGGAGCAGATTTTGTAGTTTTCCTATATGGTGTCTGTCTTATATGTCACAATGTCCACCTCACGAGGAGTACAGATGTCAGTCAGCCAAGGGACTGTGTTGGCAAGCCATACCCCTACATCTGGCAAAAGGCCTGGTGAACAAATTATGCAACCCTACTATTACCCGGAATACGTCCTGAATCCATGTGTCATACACAAACACACTTGCCTAGAATATCCCGCTATGTTGCTAGTACCCTGCACATTGATGACAGATAGTAGGCATGGTGTGACTGCAGTGGGCTGCAGAGGGCATGGCACACTGTACAGCAGTACAATAGGCACATAATTGCAGACAATGCGCCTTCACTATGTTCCTCACTGGATGCCTGCAACATATGTGGTGCCATCAAATGTGATCCACAGAGGCCATACAATGCCTTACACATGTGCCCTTATGGACCGAGACCACTGACACCAGGGAATACCTGTATCATGTTACCAATGCAGGTGCAAGTTCAACTTGCTGACTATAAGCAGGTTCTGCCACACCAGGTCAGTACTGGCATATCGAATAACAGTCTGTGTACACAACATGCGCCAGCCAAACCAGGTACACCTGTGCATGTCACTGCACATTATTGTGGGACAGGCACATCCCAGGCAATGTCCATGTCAAGGACTATCAAACACAGACATGGCATGCATTGCAAAGCTAGGGCCATACACAATGGTAACCAGGATGTCAGGACAGTTCATGCTATACCCATCTGTGTGGGACATTGCAGCAACTACACCCCTGTACCACACTGCACACCATTGTTGGGTGGTGTGATGCCAAGGATTACCCCTCACCCAGCCTTGTACAGCCATCTGGCACAGCCAACCACAAAACACCCATGAAGCAATGCACACATGCATGTCAGTACTGGCACCTTGCGTCTGCGTGTGGGGTATGATGCTCCCAACCACAGTCACTCCCAGTATAACTACAATTGGCATACCAACAGATGTCAAACACATTCACATGCCCTAGCCCATAGAACCTCCGGATATCCCCTGTGGTGCATGTAGTACCTGTGCATTACTGCAGTGTGGCAAACTAAGTGGTTTGGGAGTGTATTTTTTGGGCCTGACAAAGAGTGTCAATGTGAATCCATTAGAGAGTGTGGTTGTTTTGACAATGACATCCGTTCATGTAGACAGCCATATGTGCTACACCTAATGTATGTCGACTCTATCTCTGTTGCAGATGTTACACTCCAACACACATTATGTTCTTACAGCACACCGACATGTCAGCTTTGTGGCACATGGAGTAACCGCATACACTTGTAATAATAATGACTAGTCAGTCAGGGGTTTAAACTCCTGTACTAGTAGGTGTGTGATAGACAACGCTTAGGTTTTAGTCTCCAAGCCCTTCTCTGATGTACATTGCCTCTGTCTGTCCCTCCCACACACTCTCTGGTGGATGTGGAGGTGAACACCTGCTCAGCAGCAGCTGGTGTATTGTAAGTGATGTTCATGATGGCCTCTGCACCTATTGCAGTCCTCCTCTAGCTGATTGCATGTGGACCAGCTGTGATGATGTTCCCATAGCCATTCTCATGAAAAAAACAGTACAATATCTAGGGACATCATGTTGGTGTTTGCCCATGACAGTCGCTGTGAGTGGTACCTGGATCTGGTGTTTGGTAAACGGCATCACAGATGATATCTGGATGTTCCTCAAACAACATACACAGTGGGAAATAGCCTAAAGATAGGAGGGTGATGTGCCAGACATGACTACAGCATGTAAGTGTAGCTATGCTTCATTGAGACAACTGCCTGTTTAAGAGGGGTGTGTGGTAATGGCTATTCTGCAGGTTTTAAGACTGACAAGACAGTGCTCCGTTTGTGAGGAACCTCCATCTGTAAGGCCATCTGTGGACTGGTCAGTGTGTGGAAACATTTGTTTCCTGTGTTACTCACTGAACACACATCTGTGAACAGCAGGAGCATAGTGTGAAGACTGCAGCCAGTACATGGTGATAGTGATGAGTTACTGCCATCGCATCCCTGAATGGACATATATCACATGAAACAGTGGTATGACAGACACTGTCTCGGGTTCTCAGTGACATGTCAATAATGGGTCACTGTTCACAGCTACAGTCACAAGTCTTCTACATGTTGTACAGATGTCATGCAGTATATATGCATGTGTTGTGCGCTCTCTGCAAATTTTTTTTTAAATAACTTTTTATTTATTTCACATAAAAGAATAAATGAACATTACATGAAAACATGAATATGCTAATAAGCATAATACAACCTAAACCTATAAAACACACAAAAGTATGTACAATATTTACAAACTAAGGTGTTACCATATAGAGAGATGAATTAGAAGAGGAATGTTAAGGTTATAAGGGATATCAGTGTATCTCCAAGATAAGCTTAAAGTGAGAACTATACCAAAAACCGAGACAGGAGCTATGAACCCAATTAAATGCAAAGAATTAGGTCGAATAAACTTTTCCAAACTTTTTCAAAGAAGGCTCTTTTCCTAGGTCCTTTTGTGATAATCTTCTGTGCTGAAATATATGTAAGGGCCAACTCCTTGAAGTTATTCCAACAAAGTTTGGTGCGATCCAACCAATTTTTAGTGATATATAATTTAATAAGAGAACAAAGAATGACTAGTACATGCAGTTCTAATTTAGAAAGTTTTATAGTGGGTATGTGAAGGATCGCTATCTCCCAAGAAAGAGTAGATTTGTGGTATCACATTTTCTCGAGGCGTACTTTAAATGAAGACCAAAGTTTGTGGGAATATTTGCAGAACCAGAGTATGTGTAGGAGGTCAGCTTTTAGGAAGGAACAATACATACAGGAGGGAGTATTCTTGGGGTCAAACCTATTAAGCACAGATGGTGTACAATATGAGTTGTTATTAATCATTATTTGTGTGTAAATGAGTTTTTTTAAATGGGGATAATTCTAAGGTAGTTTTTATAGCAGATAATTTTTGTTCCTCCGTAAAAAGGGTTCCAAGATTGTCCCAATAACTGGAGAAGAGACTGACCAAGTTGTGTATTATGGAGTTCAAAATGTTATACGATTTAGAGAGCATTTTCTCTGAGCTCGAAACCGCATGTATAATCTCATAGAGTTTGGTGATATCCTGACTATTGACTGGAATATAAGCAAATTTTCATGACATTAATTCTCGTAATTGGAGGATAACCGTGTATTTATTATTGACCTTAAGAATTAAGCATAGGGCAGGAAGCGTTATATCCTTATATTTGAGAATGTCCCATACTACAACATCTTTGATGAGAGGAAAGTCCAAGAGATTGATCTTAATATTATGATTTAAATGAAGAGGTTGAAGTAAAGAAAGGACTTTATCAAGGTTGATGGTTCTTATCAGATTTTGGAATAACCTAATTTTATGTTTTAGAGTGCTGGATAATTTGGAATTGTTGAGAGCTTCCGGAGAAAGAAAGGGAAGAGCTTTGGGATTCATTTTATTGGCTTGAACATACCATATTTTCATCCAAGTAGGGGAAGAGTTATACTCTCTCTGATTTAGTTTAGAGATGGACAAAATTCTATTTGCACAAATAATCGTATTGTAAAGTTGAAAGTTAGGTAATCCTAGACCACCCTTACTATTTGGGTAAGCTAACTTAGAATACGATACCCTAACTGATTTAGGAAACCAGATGAATTTGGCTAATTCTTTATTAATCTTAGAGAAAAAGAGTATTGGATATCATATGATTAGAGGTGCTAAATTGGTATAGGAGTATGGGTAAAATGTTCATCTTCACTATCGCAGCTTTGGATAGAAGAGATAGATTCATTAGTTCCCATCTACGAAGGTCTTGTAGAATTCTAGACCATGTTCTGAGTAGGTTATTTTGGAGCATGGAATCTTGGTTATGATCGAAATGTATACCAAGATAGCTAATATTGAATGTTGTCTGAAAGGGAGAATCCGGAAAGTAATGAGATTTATGACCTACAGGATTAATAGGAAAGATGTGCGATTTCTTATGATTGATCTGGTATCCTGAAGCCTTCGAGAACTTATAAATAGTATTAATGATTTTACCTAGGTCTGTGTTGGGATATTGAAAATATAAACTGAGGTCATCTGCGAAAGCAGAAAGCATTATATTAGTATTCAGGACTTTAGGGATCAAGTGGAAAGAGTTTTGAGCGATATAAAGGAAGAATGGTTCAATGAAGATGCTGAAAAGAAAGGGGGATAATGGGCAGCCTTGCCTTGTACCATTCGTAATCCTAATTGATTTAGATAAGTTTTTGTTTATGCAGAGATAAGTGGATGAGTTTTTATATAGAATTTTAATAAAACACTGGGTATATTAAAGTGCGATAAGGTTAGAAACAGAAAATCCCATTAACTCCGCTGAAGGCTTTAGAAGCATCAAGGGTTAATACATATATTGGGTTTATATCTTTTTTTGTAAATTGAATTAAGGAGTCGAGGGTTAGGATATTATCCCATGCGTGTCTATGAGACATAAAACCAGCCTGGTCAGGGGAAATTAAAGAGGGCATCATTTTTTTAAGTCTGTTTGCCAGAATAGTCGATAGGATTTTTATGTCAACATTTATTAAAGAGATGGGTCTATAGTTGTGGGTGTCTGCTTTATCTTGCTTGTTTTTCAAAATCAGTATGGTTTTCGAGGTGTTCCAATGTAGATACGAGATTCCATACTTTATAATGAAGATGAATACCTTTAAAAGAGAAGGGGAGATTATTAGATTGAAGGCTCTAAAGAAATCAGGGGTAAACCCATCAGGACCAGGGGATTTTCCTAGTTTAAGGTTGGTAATAACATCTTGGATTTCTTGAAGAGTCAGCGGAGCAGAAAAGCATGGATCTTTGAGATTCATTCGGGGAGGGGAAATTTATTGGATTCAAGAAGTTCTCCATATGTGAGTTAGGAGAAGGATCTTCCTTCCTGCAATATATATCAGAGTACAAGGAAAAAAATAACTGAATTATTTCTGAATCAGATTTATACATTTTGTTCTGGTATTATAAAATAGAAATCCTGGGAGTACATTGATTATTTTTTTATTATTCTTGCAAGCGTTTTAGAAGGGATTTGCGCCCACTCTGAACATGTTGCAATAGGTTTTTGTTCAAGCAAGGAGAGGTTTTGTTGATGAAGTTCCAGTAGTTCTTTTTGAGTACTACTAATTAATTTATATAGGCCAGGGTCTGGGCTTAATCTTTTTCTTTCTTCTCTAAGTCAGAGAGTTTTGAGATCAAGTTAGTTTCCTTAATTTTGTAAAGTTTTTTTTATAATAAGAGGCCTTGCTGATCAGCATACCTCTCAGCTTGGCCTTACAGGCCGCCCATTGGATATCTAGGGGGATTTGTGAAAATTCAAGATTAGAGCCGAAGTCTGCTAGGATTTCTTTAGTTTCTTGAATTATGTCCTTGTTACGGAGCAGGTTGTTATTTGGTGTCCAATTGCTATAGAGGGGGGGTTGAGGATGGCTTTAATGTGTGAAAGATCTTGAGGGAAATTCTTGCATGATCAGAGAAAAACCTAGGTTCTGCAGTGAAGTTTATCTTCAGAAAAGAGAGGGATTCAGAAATTAGGAAGAAATCTAATCGTGACCAAGTGTTGTAGCATTTTGAATAATATGTGTATATTTTGTCCTAGTTAAAAACTCACTAAATGAAATAGGGCCAATAAGGTTGAAGTCAGTTATCAGTTCCTCTAGGGCTAAAGAGGCTTGAAAATTGTAAGAGGGAGATTTACTAGTGCGATCCAGGTTAGGATCTATGACAGCATTCCAATCACCACCTAAAATAAGTTGGTGATCCTGGAATGTGCAGAGAACGTTATATATCTCTAAAATGAAGACTTGTTGCTGTGCACACGGGCCATAAAGGTTAAGAAAGAGAATTGGTTTACTGGAGTTAGGAAATTGAGATGTGAAATAACACCATCTACCATTTTTGTCAGTTAACTTCTGTGATTACTCCCTGAAAATCCTTTTTAATTACAATAGCCACTCCCTTTGAGTTAGAGCCATCACCTGCAGCAATTATAGCTCTTATCCATTTTCTTTTAGATTCTTTCGACCAGTCATCCTTACGCATATGCGTTTCTTGTAAAAAAAAACAAATATTAGCCTGTGATTTGAACAACAAATGTAAGAGAAGAGATTTTTTAGATTTATTTTGTAAGCCTCTTATGTTCCACGAATCTATGGACCAAGCCATGTTAACTAGCTAATACAGATGAATAGGTTTGAGGCTTGACTAATCCTTTTTCTCGGATAAGGTATCAGAACCACATGAGAGAGGGTGCAGTGTAAGATTAGGTATATAAAAGTAATGGAGATCCACATCAATCTTTCAATTTCTGAATATAAACTAATAACAGTAAGGGTAGCACAGTTCTCCTTCAAATATAACCCAGTGCCTAACCACCTCAACCCCTTAAGTGAAGAAGTACAAAAATAGAAGCAAGAGTAATATAGGTCATTAACTAACAATAGAAGCACACTATAAGAAACTGTCACACATAATAAACTGAAAAGGAGCAATGATGCAGACAATAATACTGTACATATATACATAATCATCATCTAAAAATAGATCACACTAGAACTCACCATGCATCTGAGAGCCACCACTAAGAGCAGTAGAATATTAAAAGTAAGAAATGAATAGGTATGTATATGTTAATAATGAGGGGATACAGAAACTTTGACACTGGCTAAAGCTTATAAGATAGACTACCAAGAGATCCAGTAAACATGATGCCAGTGTTATACCAACTAGGGAAATAAAATATAGTATGTAAAAGAACAGTGGCTAAGTTTGGAAATGAAAAGAGAATAAAGCTGGCAAGTATACATAAATATCACTTAATATTTACAAGTGGATATAACAGCATGACAACAGCACTAGGTAAAATTAAAATAGTCATACAACTATAGTAAGTGTAAAGGGCAGAAGAGAAGAAAAAGAGAGAGAGGAGGCATACAAAGAATCGGACAGTGAGCGGTAGACTCTAATGGCATGTATGTCTTTAAAAGAGGTAATTAACAATAGACCTAGTATTAAATAAAATGACTACGAACAGGTAAATGTTTTAACTTTGTAAGCTATAACATTCTATCAACACGATATTATAGGATAAACACAGGCAAAGGCCGTAACAAACAACATAGAACATAAGTCTAATAATGATATGATCTAGCATCGCTGACTCAAAGCTAAATAATGTTTATCATAGATAGGTTCCGGTGAGGAAGTAACACAGATGAATCTAAATGTGATAGTACAGACAAGAAATATACAGTCTGTTTAGGTAGGTAATATCCTATCACAAGATGATAACAGATCCATACAAAAGTAACCGGGTAATATAAATCCCAAGCCTAAATAGATAAACTATGTAATGAACAGACTTCATATTACAACTTGTACACACTAAGCTTTGAGATCACATATCAGTAAGACAAAAATACATCAAATTAGAACTGTTGTAAGCAGAAAGGGATGGATAACTTAAATAGATCTTAATCATCCCAGAACTTTGAATCAAAACTAGACTTAAGGGTTCTATAACCCATCAGAGAAGATATAATATAGTCTCGTTGATAAAGTCGATGGATAAGCTACTGACGTCCCACTCTCGATAATTAAGACAGGATGTCAGAGTGATTGACCAGATTAAACATCTGTACTAGTCATCACTGCTAATGCCCCTGACTCAATAGATAAGGCAGGATGTCGGAATGACTTGTTATATTTGGACATAACCATATATCAAGTTCGCTGAGCAGAAAAAATTATTGAACAGACACCGCTGCAGCCACACACAGTTATCTTGAAGTATTTAATGAAGTTGTTGAATTCTCGATGAATTGTGGCTGAAATTTGACATAACTGCGCCTTCAGCAGGGAAATAGTGTTGTTTGACGAGGGCGCTTGTAGCCAGAATAAAACACATTTTCCTACCTGATGAGGAGTTAAGGCTCCGATGGTAGAGAGGACACTTACTAAATACCTTGAGAACCAGCAGAGGCTTTCTATATGCAGGTGATGCTAAACCAGGCATACGGCTGAGAATCGTCAAGCCAGGAGGAACACGGTTTGGCGCTGACAACAGAGGGGCTATATTCTGCTTGAGAACAGCTGGAAGTCGCAGAATAAAAGAGACCCCCTGAGCAGCCAGAACCAGCCACAAAACAGTTCCTAGCTACTCGGAAGTTAAGCAGCCCATAGAAAAAAAAACAAAATTGAAATATTGATCAGTAATCAAACCTGGAAATCACAAATGATCTCTAATAAGTGATTGGGGATAGAGCTCTACTATCCGGTGAATTCAAAACCATGATAAAAATCTTAGCTGGCATGGTTTTAATAATAAGGTATGTTACAGCTCAGGGACACTACTGAAGGCTTTAAGAAATGCCTCCTTTGCCGCTTTCGGAGTGTTAGCAGTTTATTTTGTATCATTGTAAAAGAAGGTTAGGGCGCTTGGATATCGCATCTGAAATTTGATGTTCTTCTTAATTAATTCAGCACAAAACGGAGCTAAATTTTGTCTGCTTGTTTTGATCGAGAGAGGCAAATCTTGTGAGAAAGTAAGCTTGTGCTCATTTCAGGTAAAGGATTTTTGTTTTTTAGCAGCCAATAATATTTTTTGGGTGTCTTGGAAATTTAACAGTCTGGTGTAAACTTGACGTGGAGCAGAGGGGTCCTGCCATTTATGCACGGCACGGTGCGCTCTCTCCACAATTATATCAGTAGAATAACCTTCCGAGCGCAAGAGTAATTCAAAAATCTGCTTGGTTGTGGTTAGCAGGTCATGGTTTTCATAAGTTTCAGGGGGCCCTCTGATTAATATGTTGTTGCGGCGACTTCTTGCCTCGAGGTCCGTTAATTTTGCTTGAAGTTCAGTTAAAGATGTGTCCTTGGTGCGCAGTTCTTCAGATAGGGTCTGGATTAAAGATTCTTTAGCCTGAGTCTTGTGTTCGAGGGTGTCCACTCTGTCTACAATTTGGTTTATGGCGTTTCCAAACTTGGCAAGTTGTTCAGAAAATCCTTGTATGGCCAGCTGGATAGGCTGAAGCGCTAATTTGAGTTCATCTAGATGGAAGTTGGGTTCAGTTTTATTTTTAGCGCTTGTTTTACTAGGTTCCGATGTTTGCTTATTGATTTTCTGTCTTTTGGAGACTACTACTTTTTCTGGGGAAAAAAATTGTTGATAGTTTAGCTTAAGTAGTTTGTATTTCCATTGTATCAGATTCATTTGCCATAGCCGGCACACAGAAAACTTAATATGCAGAGATTGCTCCAAGGCCCTTTGGATACATGTGGCTGAGACTCCTACCCCGACAATAGGGTAAATAAGATGCTCTTTGCCCAGATAGAACTATTTAAATCACTGGTCCAGAAGAATAAAGTAAAAATAGTTTACCCCTTTACTTTAGACTGTAGAAATTAGTATTTGAAGGATGTAATTTCCAATGAACCTGTAACTGAGGTAAGGAGCTCTGTTCAGAGAGTGTACACTAGACTACCACCATCTTGGAATGATCCTCTCTGCAAATGTATACCATCTGTTGTGTTGGGTTGGGTTGACGGTCATATCTATGCATGCTGTTGTAAGCAATCCTGAATGCTTTTGACTATTACTAAGCCGTATCTGTGTTTAAACTGCAGCACCATAGGCTGTATGGGTTTGGAAGTCCCGGCAGAACCTCCTGTCCCACTTCAGCTGGCCATGGCACCGGGCACCACCACATCTGGGGCCCAGCCTTGGACCTCCATCTTTGTTGTCTCTGCACCGCCTTCTGTTGGTACCACCACTGAGGATGGGGAGTGTCCCCCCTGGGAGCAGGTCCAGATAGGAACATGTCTGCTGTCATACAGTCCCGGACATGGTGCATAGGGGGCTCAATAAGGGGTGTCACATTTACAGGGTGAGACTGCCCCTCCTAGACAGACCCCAGCACTGCCATCTTTGCAGCTGTTTTGGTGCAGTGGTGGCTGCCTATGGCTGGGGACCTCCATCCCACTGTTTCTATCTGGGGGCTCATGGGCTTGTGAATGCCGATCACCCCTCCTCGTCCGAGGTGCATCCCCCCACGTGTCATATACTGATCCTGCATGCTGTTTTGTCTGTCATCCTACCCTACCTATCCTCCACGAGCATACCTACTCTCCTTCCCCCACATTCCACTCTTACCCTACGGAAACAAAAGGCCAATCAGTTCCTAGAACATTTGCCCCATACATAACTGTCCATTTCACACACGTGTCCACTGGACACATGCAACCCTTTTAATATGCATCACAACATACTCCCAGTTGTTCTCGCCCGTTTCTCAGGCGCACGATCCTAGTATGCACGCGACTCCTATATGTTCCAGGTGCACATGATGCAGATGACCCCATTGTACACTTAACACTACCAGTCCCTCTATGCTTACCCCATTTACCTTTATCATGATGATGATGTCACACACAGCACCTTGCAAGAGTACTATTCTCACATAATGATTGGACAGGAACTGTTGTTTAATGTAAATAACATGCAGAGTGATGTATATGGCCAATGTACAAATGTTTGTGTATATGACTGACATGTCTGTCTGAGGGAGTCTTGATATTACATAGGACGACACCACTACACAATACAGGCATTGCTGGTGTTTCCCTTTCATTCCTTTGTAATGCTTTGCTGTCACATGGGATGTTCCTGATATATCTATATATATATATATATATATATATATATATATATATATATATATATATATATATATGCATATATCTATATGCTGGACATAAACACTCACACATACATCCACATAATGGAATACATTTCCTATACTGCTGAATGACTGCGCTGGATGACATGTTTGTGATAAAGGTCCAATGTCTGTATATCTGACATGGCTTGGTGGTAAATCACAATAGCTATGTGTGCAGAATCCTGGTTTCGAGCCTTGCAGAGGCCGTTTATTTTGTTGCTGGGCAGAATAAGGCCATTGGATACGGTGTGATTAAGGCACATTACAGCAACTGTGAGCAGGTGTGCGTGGGTTTGCATGGTGCTAAGCAATGCTAACCTCTGGTTATAGTTTCTTACACACAGTTAGCCTCTACATTGCTTTACCAGTGTAATACTCGCATACTGGCAGCCAAACAGGCTTACACCAGCTTGCTCCCGCACTTGCAAATGCACTGCATTTGGTGTTTGCATCTGACACTCACGCCCCTGCGTGTGAGTGAGGACTATGATATTACCTTGTGATGCCTATGACATTGGATTACATGCCTACAGTATCAGGAATGGCTGCTGCCCATTAGGCGACAGCATGCCGTTCGACTATACGGAATCTGTGGCCTGTCCAGAGTTTGATTCGTATTACTGGTGTGTTTATCTTACAATCTGCATCAGTCTGGCTAATACATGGGAACTGACACTCTTCAATACAAACAAGTAATTGGGTTTTGGAACCCACATCCTTCAGCCGAGTCATGCTACTGCATACCTAATATTCTATAATCTTTCCAAGGTTGTCAGTGGAATATGTGCTTTCTGTCCCTATCAGACCTCTCATACAGCTGGGGAAATATACAAAATTAATCAGGGACACAGCATAACATGCTATTAACCTGACACATTGACAGACTCGGAGCATATGAATTCATACACATTTTCTGAGGTGAATGATGTTTATAACTCTTAACTGTTGTCGTTATTCATTATGTGTAATTCACCACCTTTCCTCCAAATGTCACTAGTTTTAAGAGGGATTAAGTGGGGCAGAGTTAAAAACAGAGTCAAAATCTGGGACGTCCCTGGAAATCGGGGACAGTTCAGAGGTATGGTCCATATTTGTTCCACCAATGGTTTATGTCCTGTCCAGTGGATGTGCTCTTAGGGATTGAGAGGTACGGGCGTCAGTTATGCCCATTTCGGAATATTACTTACATCCCCGGGGCAGTCCTAATACGACTGCGCCAGCCAACACCTGCACACCTAGGTCCATAATTGCATACCCATAGTTCCCCCACCTGCCACTCCTCTACAGCACTCATCCGTACTGTAGGTGCAGGTGAGGTATAAAACACACCACTACACACTGCCCACTCTCTCCGTGGCGGGACACAGGTCGTACGTTGCATCGACCCATGGATTATCAGGCTTGCACAACCTATTGGTCAGTGTACATCTACAGGCTGGTTTGATAAATCATTACCGGGACTGCCTCTGATCATTAATTTTTGGTGTCCCACAAGGGACATCGATGTCTATGTTTCAAGATTAGATCTGGCAGGTCTCTCCCACTGGTAGTATCCTGCCAGTGGTCTGAAAAGCAATGGTGTGTTTACCTTATTGTGTGTTTATGTCTCACCGGCCTAGCTGAGGGTGGGGGGTTGATGCTACTTGTTACACGTTTGTTTATTGGACCCCTCACCCCCATATGCACAACCTGTAAACATATGTTACTTGTAACTGCTGTATCATATCCTAGCTATATACATGTGTATATTTACAGTCACATACATATATCTACTTACATTACTATATACAGATATATCTGTATATGTATGCATACATGTATATTTTGCTGTCTATATATCTCACAACATATGGGTCTATGGGTGTCTGCATATGTATATATTTATATGTGGGTATGTATCTGTATTATGTCTCTGTATGTATACATTTGTACTATGGAGAGGGGGAGGCTTATCTCTATGTCACTAGCTATGGATAGATATACACACACACATACCTCTACATATATACACATCTACATCTGGTTATTCCATTCTTTGCCATATAGATTACACTTTGCTGCAGTTGGATTCGTAGTGGGTGTGGTTGCTCATTGAGTGACACCTCTGCCCAATGAACACATTCGCTTACATCCCTAGGGTTGTCCTTATAGGCCCACATCAGCCAACACCTGCACACCTAGACCCATAAGTAGCTACCCATAGTTTCCCCACCCGCACCTCCTCAACAGCACCCATCCTTACTCTGGGTCCTGGTCTGTTCTGACACACAACTACACGCTGTCCACTCTCCACTTCACGGGACCCATTTCATACAATTGTCTCGGCCCATGGGTCATCAGGGTTTCCCACCCTTGTATTCAGAGTATGTATACACCCCAGCCAGAATGGTCATTCTATCACCTTCTTTTGGTCTTGGCAATTTTTGGGGTGTCCCACAAGGGACACTCCAGTCTGTGTTCCAAGATTAGAATTCATGCGTGCACTGTGTACCCCCCTGGTTGTATCCGGTTGTCTGTGGTCTGGGAAGCAGTGGACTTTACATTGTTTGTGTGTATGTTTCCCATATCCGGCTGGGGGGGTGGGTGGAAGGTCATGCTACATGTTTCAAGTTTCTTGCTTGGGCTCCTCACTTCCATCGGCATAGCCTGTGAACGTATGTCAGTCTTGTGTGCTGTTTCCTATCATAGCTGCATATCTGTGTATATCCATGCACACGCACACACACATATGTGTGTGCATATATGTGTATATATATATATATATATATATATATATATATATATATATATATATATATATTATTTATATATGTATATGTATGTGTGTGTGTCTGTAAAGCAATACATACCCCGCGCAAACGCACTTACACATGCCTACTGGTGTTTATATATGCTTGACCTGCTTACTAGTGCCTTATTCATTACGACACTGACACTTCATTCCAGTTAACTTTTAATTGATATTTTGCAGGTTATACAGTGGACAGATGTCGCAATATGTTCATGTATGGATTATCGATGGTAAATGGTATGTGATACAGTGGGATTCGGTGCGGGAATGTCTGTTCGTTAGAGGGTTGCTCTAACCCATACACTATTACTGTCCTGCTTCATTTGCATATATACCCGTATACCTATGGCTTCTGGTTCCCCAAACACACATCCCAATTTCTCCCCAACACTGCTGTCATCCATTCTCCAGTCGGATTCGCGGTGTATCCACACCACTACACATTGGCCACTCCCTACTCCTATAGACCCCATCCCATCGGTTGACTCACTCCACGTATCCTCAGAACTCCCAAACATTTAGTCCACAAACATTGGTGATGTGAGCGACCAAAAGAATACTATTCACAATTCTTGGGTTGTCCCACATGGGACACGCATGTGTTTATGTCAAGATTAGACTCTACTTCATTACATCCTTACTCCCGTTAACATGACACTACAATAAATTAATATGTATGACTATGTGGTAACGCACACGTTACAAATGAGAGCCTAATTATGTATGTGCTCAGCGGTTTAGTAATTGGCGTTGCCTAGCAGGCAAATGATTCCATGTGTGGGAAAGTCCTTAAATTTGATTATTTTCAGCACAGCACTGACTTCGGACATTGTACACACTTGTGCGTTTTAGCAGTTTCATCCCGACCCTCTTCCGCACAACCTATTATTTTATCTACTGTCGAGGTTTGTAAGGGCACATTCATGCTATTTGTTACAGAGAATGTACGTCTACATATTGATGTCTGTATGTGTGTATGCATATATACCTATAACGAACTCTCTGACCTCCACGGGTCGGTCCAATTAGAACCAGCCCATCCAACCCTGGCACGCCTGGCTCCATAATTTCATACCCATAGTTCCACTACCCCACTCGTGTTCAAATTTCATGCATACCATCCATTGTCCTCTTGTTATCGCAGCCATGGCACACCTCCACACATTGCTCTCTCCAGAGCGTTAGGGGCCCTACACGTATGTTGTCCCAACCCATGCATTCTCAGGCTCTCCCACCATTTAGTCCTTGAACATACCTACCCTTGTTTGTGTAATGGTCGGAAGGCCAAATAGTCTATAACTTTTTGGGTAGTCCCACCAAAGACTACCCTCTGTGTGTAAAGTAGACTTAGCAAATCAACAATGTTACTCCCACTGGTAATATCCTGCCTGTGGTGCCAATAGCAGTGCTTTGTACACTCCTGCCCAGCTGGATATGACATACGCTGACAGCACTATATAATACTGGGGTTGCTGATGATTCCCTTCTCATTCCTTTTGTATGATTTATTGTTACGTTGTTCTTTCTTCATAGATAGACATATGTATATGTGTGTGTAAATATACATATATATATATATATATATATATATATATATATATATATATATATATATATATTATATTATATTATATATCTGTATATACTTGTATACATTTCCTATGCTGGGGACTGCTTAGACCTACGCAAGTGCACTCAGACTTGCTTACTGGTACTTGTATGTGTTTACTGCTGCTTACTAGTACCTTATTCATTATGACAGTGCCACTTTGCTTGACTTATATTTAAGCTAGATATCTCATGCGATACTACGTCAGTTTTATGCCAAAACGACATTCATTCCACATGGAAAATATGTGTTATGGTTGGGCTCGAACCATGACTGCTTGTTTGATAGGCAGATGCTGTAAACACTACACTATTGACACTTATGTTTGATTCCGCATGCTTTTCTCTATTTGAATGAATATGATGTGTAAGCTATGCTCGGCGGAGGGCGGCGACGCGCAGACACGCTGCACTTTGCTTACACCTTTGATATTGCTGCAATTCGAATGATTAATGGGGACACTGGGACAGGGAATATAATTGTGACAGTTCTAGGGACAGGGCTCTACATTCCACTACGTGCGTGTGTTTACTTTCACTGTTCGTGGACACTCTTGTATGCTTAACATACATTTCGGTATACACGGACACTTACTGACTTACCATTAGGGGCGGGCTCTACTAGTAGGCATAGTAGGTTTTGCAAGTATCGGGGCATGTTTATGCCTCCATAGAGCACTTTTACATGCCCCCTGCACTCGCACATGTTTTCTGTGCACGTCGATGGTGCGGCGGTGTACCCTCATACATATTCATATGGCACTGCTGCGCCATCTGTAGTGAGGATGCTCTGCACAAGGCTAAAACCGTCCTTGACCGAGCTTCTTGAGTCATCTCTTTTGATTGTGCACTTTAACTCCTAGTGGCTGGTGCTTGAGTCTTTCTTTAAAAAAAAAGTTATCCTTACCAATTCAACAAATACTCATTATTGACATAGGTCAAATATCAATACAATTGTGTTTGCCATCATGTATCCTTCAAGATAAAATATTCTGATGCCTTGTATGTTAGTTTTTTTAAGAAATTAAATATGAATAAGCAATATTTATTTGTACCCTAGTGAGGTAAGCGCAGACTGCAGATGCACCTGGGGCTCGGCGGCTGTAATGAGCTAAGGAGTGGGTGAAGCACAAGCAGAGCCAGGAATTTAATCAGGATGTTATGGACATGTGAAGGGTGGGTGATGACCTGACCAGTATAAGCAGTGAGGTCCAAGTTTTTGCTACTACATTGGAGTACAGGGAGTGCCTTGCAGATTTTTTTTTTTTGGCTTTGTGTGGTATAAGGATTATTTATCATTTGATCTTAAGAGACATTGTGAAGTGTAATTTTATAGAATTGCACCAAGAGCTGACCTTGCATACACCCACTTTTGGCCACTATTAAGTGGATGCTCACAAGATGATGAGGTAGTTGTAAACAATTTCATTCTTTTAGTGGGATACAGAGATGGCTTTGATTGGGTTTGTTTGCAGTAAAACATGTTATCTTTTTATAACATTGCTCAAGTTCACTTTTTAGACAGGTGCAGGGATTTTGTAAGGATAAGTGCTCCTTGTGGAAGTAATGGCAGACAGCTAGGTTTACTTTAGTATTAGTTCTGAGGAAGTTTATAATTCTGTAGAGCATTCCCAATTTTTAGTGCATTTTTAACCGCATTCAGAGTATGGAAGATAAATTTTAAGCGGTCATCTACGGTCACACCAAGCAATGTAATAAGAGATGCTACTTCAATGTTGGTGTTGTTTAGGGAGGTGATTTTGAACCTACTTTTGCTATGGGCTATGTGACTTAGGAGGAAAAATGGGAGTAGTTCAGTTATTTTAAGGTTAAGCAGTAATTCAGCATGTTACAGCCAGCTTTCAACGGAGTTAAAGTTGTGTTATTTGTTGAAGATGGTTTCGGTTACTAGAGCAGGAAATGAGAATACAATAATCTGTGTACAGTATGAGACACACTTACTGGGAAAAAGTAGAGATTGTGAATACAGCAAAGTACACAGAAGACACCTGTGGCAACAAGCAGGAAAAGGGATATGGCATGCAATAAAGGCACTCATACAAGATGAGCAATATGCCATCACAACCTCATGTTCTGTACTCAGAAAATAACTCACTAGCAATCAGTTTCAATTGTCTGACCATGTCATCAGGCTTTGCACACGTAACCACTAGCAGTAAGCAAACAATTATGTTCAGAAATAAATACATTAAGATGAATGACTCACCAACCTGATAGGCAAGAAGTGTAGCTTTTAACAGAGGTGTAGCAAGACCGTACTGATCAAGAACATGAAAGTTATACTTCTGTAAGACAAACTACTGCTTAATCGCAAACCAACTTGTAGGCATAAAGTTGCTAAACAACAAATCATCTTTTCACAAAGTTAATGTGACAGTTAATAATCCTGGAGTGCATATTCTAGAAATGTTTTCTACTTAATTTCAGTGCCTGCGAGTAAATCTGCATTACAATTACAACTCGGGAAGCCATTACCTGAATGCCTGCACTTCTCTGCTCAGTCACACTACACGCACTACTATAATGATAAAAACATTAGCATACTACAGAGCATTAGGGTACCTCAGCGAATGCCCCCAAAAGATTCAGGTAAGGCAAAGTCTGCAAGTCATGTAACATCATAACCTTCACTTATGTATGATATAAATGATGAAGGAACAGGGATAAATTAACTTGCTGAATTTTAAGCATCACAGCATTAACTGCACAAGCTAATAGAAAAAGCATTTGTCATTAAAAAAACTCCCATTATATTAATTTCCTTACAAGTTACTTAGAAATGTCCACTGCCTAATTTATCAATGTCTGATTCAGACTAGTTGAAAGCCTATGTGTGGAGTACACTACCAGTATATTGGAAATATGAAATGTAGCAGAGAGCACCTGTCTATAAAATAACATGGGTTCAATGAATACAAAACAGAAAATACAGGTGCTTCCCACATAATTACATGGAATGACAAAACTACCTCAAGTACCTTTAAGCATAGTCCCTTACAGCACGGGCACCGTCTCTCCAAGTTCCTTGGCAACTTGCTTTCTTGTGGTTTTCCTTGGATTTGAAAGATGCCCAGGGTCCCATTGCTTCTTCCTCCCAAAGTCTGTCTTTACTCTGTAGTACCTCACCTAGAAACAATGCTTGAGGTACAAAATATCTGTCCAGGATGGGCAGGCAACGAACAGGCTGATTTCAACCCTGTTATGTACATCATTCTTCTTGGAGGGTCCTGCTTCCCAGAACAGGACCATGAGCACATTATGTGTGTGTATTCACCGACTGCATGAAATCATCAACACCAATAAATTAACACTTGGACATGGATGCTCCAGGTTTGCAAACTAAAATAACACTTCTGTTTTTTTGGGGGGGGCTCACTCCATGCAGGGAGCCGATAAGTCTAGTCTGAGATTACGGAACAGTGAACAGACATTTCCTTCCCTGCTACAACAGCACCTTGCAATGAAACATCAATCAGCTGCACTTTCAAACAGAACAGCTGTCGCCCAAACACAGAACTGATACATAAATAAAACAGGATCATAGGAATTATAAGTCAGGAAAATCATGAAACCACATAAGCCTTGCCAATATCTCTGCTCATGATGAATCTACCACTTCCTGAAGGGCAAAGCAGGACATGTCTAGGAAGAATTTAGGGAGGACCATCCTTGCATTCTTCAAGGAGGACCATGCTGACTGGATGATCACCCTTTTACACACAAGGAAATTTTATTTCAAAGATGGGCAATTACTTGGTAATATAGCAGTCCCTCCAGCATGTTTTATTTATGTTCCAGTAGAGATTTAAATCTTTAGTTCTAGTACTCGTGAAGCTATGTGCGGCATGTATGTGATATATCACATGCAGACACATACATGTCCTACAAATACATTATATATATATATATATATATATATATATATATATATATATATATATATATATATATATATATTTTTTTCTTTTCAGTCATACCCCCTTTAAAATCACAGTTCCAATTGGGTCAAGCCGTCAAGCTTTTTTTGCAGTTCCAAGCTTTTTTTCACAACTTCATTCACAATATCGTCCATTTATCAACCTTTAGGATATTCTACTTCAGCTATTATTAGATTCAGTATGTTAGGATTGTCCTGCTTCACTTGTGTGGCAGAAGACTCCATGTTAAAGCATTCCCATATCCTCATCATCCCAACAATTTCTCAACAGCAGCCATAAAGTCTTTATATGTCAACTGACTCGCTCTCCCTCTCCTCACTAAAGGTCTTTAAAACACCATTTTTCAATATCTAAACAGGAATATTTTGCTTCATTTATGTAGGCAAGCTCACTGGCACAAATGGCTCTTCTGAGGAGTGTAACAAACACTGCTTGCTAGACTTCCTTTCAGCACCACTGTTTGCAGAGGGAATCACATGCAGGACTATGGGATGAATCTAGTTAGCAGTTCAGAGTCAAATCTTTTGGGCTAAATTGCCAGCCAGAGTCTCTTACCTTTCCCAGCAAAACTCTGCACCAGTACCATAGTAAATGTTAGAATAGTGCTACAATGCTGTTCCTATTGCTACTTCTACTGTTTTGCTGCTCAGCATAATGCATCCGAGGTTATCCAAGTGCAACTAACTCTGGGCAAAATTGCAATCCAAATTGTAGCTTGCTACAGATCCCCCACCATGCCCCAGGATTCCCACTCCTCTTTTCTTGATGTACTGAAAAATATTAGGGTTCAACCAAACACCCTAATAATGGGCGACTTCAACTACCCCACCATTAACTGGGAAAACTACTCATGTACCAACTCCTTAGCTCAACGCTTTCTGGAATTCATAAACTCCAATTCCCTAGATCAACTTATCCACATCCCCACCAGGGGCAACAATATCCTAGACCTAGTCAATACCAACATGAGTGACTGGTGTTCCACACCTGAAGTCAACTCCTCGTTGGTCTGATCCGACCATAAGCTTATCACCCTTTATATCCAAATCCCGCCCCCACCCCCCATTAAGGAAACCACAGTAAACAAATTTCTCCAAAGCCAACTTCATGTTTCTTAAGACAGAAGTGGTGAACTTCATGACACCCATGCAGATAGACAATACAGTTACAACTGCAGAATCCTACACAAATGCACTCTATAAGCACTTACACGAGTGCATGGATCGTGCTATCCCAAACAGAACTAAGACGCTATCATCCAAAAAAAGGAAGCCAATCTGGTGGTCCCCTGCCATAAACAAACTGTACAAAAGAAGGAAGAAACTGTTGCAAAAGAGAGCAAAATCCCATGAGTGCAGGAGCGCCCTGGTCAGCCTCAGTAAGAAGCTGAGATCCCTTATAAGATCCTCCAAAGCTAGCTATGAAAACAAAATCGCCACTAAATCCAAGGACAACCACAAAGCATTCTATAGCTATGTCAAGAATCTAGATGGCAACACCCAGATCTACTCAGAGTTACAGCACAAAGGCACGAAAATTACAAAACCAACTGATATTACCCCCTCTCACTGCTAACTTTACCCCCCCCCCCTCTCACCCCCTAAAGGGCCCATATCTATACAGGAAGAATGCAGAGTCCCTGTAATCACAACTACGCAGGTAAAAGCTGCATTCTCTAAAGCCAAAAACACAGCATCCATAGGACCGGACAACATCCTAGGCTGCATTTTACACGAACTTCAGAATGAACTGGCTCCCCACTTAAGCCTCTGTGCCCACTGAATGGCGCACAGCAACAGTTATCACACTCCACAAAGGGGGAGCCACCACTGATCCCGAGAACTAGCAACCTATTAGCCTGACGAGCCTGGTCTGCAAGGCCATGGAACGTATCATCATGGAAATCAAACAAAGACATTGGTAACCTCCAAACTCTGGATCCCACACAGTTCGGGTTTGTGAAAGGCAGATCATGCCTCCTGAACCTGATCGACTTCTTTGAGGCAGTCACCAAAGCCATGGATGAGGGTAAGGTGGTTCACACAGCCTATCTTGACCTCGCCAAGGCTTTCAACACCATCCCTCATTCTGGAATTATAACTCACTAAACTAGGTATAAATCCCTACGTCACAAGATGGGTTGCCAAATGGCTCACTGACAGAACCCACACTGTAAAAGTTGCAGACTCCAAATCTGACCTCAAAGCAGTGGCAAGTGGAGTACCACAGGGTTCCGTCCTGGGATCTCTCCTGTTTGGTATCTACTTCTCTGAAGTACAGGCTAATGCGGAAGGCCTCTGGCTAACGAAGTTCGCAGATGACTGCAAACTAGGAGCCATAGTCAAGTCCCCAAATGATGTGGACATCCTACAAAAGGGCCTCACTGAGACAGATGCCTGGTGTCAGAGCCATGGCCTCAAGCTCAATGCCAAAAAGTGCAGTGTCATCCCTTTTGGTAAAAACTCTGTACCATGAACTACCAACATAGGCAGCAATCTACTTAACACCGAATGCATGATAAGAGACCTTGGGACCCAGGTGGACAGTAGTCTCTCCTTTGATAGTCACATCACCACAATAGTCAGTAAGTCCTTCTACGTGGCACACCTCATCATAAAACGGTTCTCATCCAGGAAAAAAAGAGGTCATTGCTCCCCTCTACTCAACACTCAGACCCATTAGAGAGTACAATGCCCCTTTTGGAATGTACCTCACAAGGCATCTGCAGCAGCTGAAAAGGCCACAGAAGTACCTCACAAAAAGGATTACTGGCCTCAAACAAATGCCCTACACTGATGGTCTCAAAAAACTCCAGCTTTACTCCATAGCATATCACCTACTCGAGGTGATCTCTGCCTAACATATAAAGCTATGTCAAACCCAGAGCTGTTGGACATGCTACACCTAAAGAAATCCCATTCCCTCCGAGCTACACGCTCTAGGGACCTAAACCTTGTCACCACAGTAAACAGGACACGGAGGGATAGATTCCTGTTCCAGGGACTTCCTATACTCTAGAACAAGCTACCCATCTATGTCAAGCATCTTGATGAGTGGATGGGAAATAGGAAATACATCCCGGGGATCACTTTTGTGTCTCTGCTCGACAGTGGCACAGGAAAATAACTTTCTTGGGTGGCGTAAGCCATGGAACTTTGTTGGCTAGGCTTACGTAGGCCCTTGGGCCGATAGCCTAGTAACTACCTATGAACCTATGTAGTTAAAAGGAAGAGCTTAGAACATGGCAGAAACATTTACCTCTCTGTCAAAGAGGCGTTATGGCCAAAATTAGGGAGTCTGGTGTTTATCTTCCAAAAAGTTGATTACAATAGATGTCTGCTGTTAGAGAGGAAGTACCAAGCCAATGAGTACAGACTCTTGGAAGGTACCATAGTTTACAGGAAAAGGTCATGGAGCAACCCATGTACTTAAAGGATTATCTAAACTTTGTCTGGGATTACTTTGAACTTTTAGTGGAAGTGAAACCAGAACTGTACAACTAAGACTTTTCAAACAGCAATGGCACACTTGTATTTGTTTTACCTTTCACACTTTATTGTAAATGAACTACACTGAATATGATATTCTGTCTCCAATGTATGTGCTACATACACTTCGGACACCTTTAATTGTATAGACGACAAGTAAGTACCAGGTTAGCTGCCCTTGTGGGTCAGTTTAAGTGGAGACAATTTCCCTTTTGTGCTTGAATTAACCTACATCATTTAGTTAGAAATTGTCCTTATCCATTCCATGGTCAATGATTATATATTACACAAAATGAGAACAGCTGGGATCATATCTGGTCCATGCATGGGATAAAGCATTAAGGAGCAGACTCTGTCCATTACTAACACGGGGCAGTCCTGGTGTAAATTTTCTGTTTCCCATCCATAGATTCAAGTTGTACTTGAATGTTTTACGTGGATGAGGAGTCTGTCGCAGATTAGTTGTACCATTTAAGATATATCTGTCCTTCCAAACCATTCAGCTGATGCTGCAGAATACATCTTTAATTCCAGTTGTCACCACAGAATGGGATGGGGTGTAAGAAAAAGCAATGATGATACCACAAGTCTTTAAAGTCTACAGTTTCCAAACCTATTGTTCATACTGTACAATGTGCTTGTATAAAAAACGCTCATCTGATTATCACAGGCAATACATGAAGTCCAGAAAGAACGTCTTCCCTCAAAATGAATATTCATTCTCTAGTACAAAATTGATAAGCATTTACTATGACAAAAGCAGCCTTCTGTTAGCTGCAACATCACACATCTTATTAAACGAGTATTTCCTCACTTTGGTTAAATCTGGAAATAATTCATATGTATCCTGATTAGGCCCTAAAACTTGTGTTACGGAATCCTGATCAAAAGATAGCTATGAAAACAGATTCTTACCTATATATAAACAAAACAGCACCTTTGCCTTACATTATGCATTAAGGCAAAAGTCAAATCCCATCTACTTGTCCATTTTTGGTTTTAAAGCTAAGATTGTTACATCTCCAAACAACAAATCATATTTAAGACTGTATTTTCAGAAAGAACGACACAAAGATGGCAGTGTAAAGGAAATCACAATACCTGACAAGCAGATGAATGTCAAGTACTCTCCCTGACCACCAGTGGCCAAAAATGGAATCTTTTTTCTTGTTCTCCGCTTCACCTGAACAGCAACCAGCATCCTCTCATCATGTGGTGCAAATATCTCCTTGTTGATAGCAGACTTGGTGCTCATTTTGTAATCAAGTGATTCCGAAGTCCACTGGTTTTCCTAAAAGGAGGATTTTTAAAGAAAAAGTTTACTGTTTGAATCATGCCACTATGCCCCAAAAAACTTGAAACAACCATTAACGTAGCTGTAAGAGGAAGTGGATTGTAAAACTGCAGTGGGCATATCAGACAAGTGAAACTGTCGTGTAACTGGCATTACTAGATAGTGTATGAGCAGCTAAATATCATTTCTAATGGATTAGCAAAGGTGATTTTGCAAAGATTCTCTCAGTATAGGATTTTAGTTTAAAATGAAGGAATGCTGAAAGAGCATAAAGGCTTACTGTGCATGCATGTCACTGTTATTCTCTTCTTCTCACATGGGAATAGAACAAGTCTACAATAGTCAAGCCCTTCCAGAGAATTCTAAATACAGAAGGGATGTACCTAAAAACATCCAGTTAAGCTTAACTAAGTTCAGAGAGATTGAAAGGTTGTGCAGGCAATAATGACCTGACGAAAATCCCTGTGTGGGCTCGTTAATTGTTAATACTTTGTAATGCTGCACTCTGCAAAGCACCAGTATTTCATTCTAGCTTTGAGGAACCATACATAACACAATCTGTCAGGCTCATTTTAACAACTAACAAATTATCACAGCATGGAAGTAATACCCACTGCAATCGCTTCTGTTCAACAAAATCTTTAGAAGTAAGGAAAAAAGTGCCACAAGGTGGTGTGTGTCTATGCCTTCTTGCAGCACTGGACAGCCTCCACAGAATTCTTTACCAGCTCTGTGTGGTCATCTGTCATCTCTGGCAGCCTGGTCAACTACCCTCTATCATTTAAAGTCAGTATTTTCAAAGCTGTTTAGGGTACTGTCTTTATTAAAAAAATGGTTTAAACATTAACATACTCTGTTTAGCATTGTTCCGTTACTTTCTAGTGTAGCTACTAAGACAAAAGAACAATTCTCATTTGTTTTCTATGTGGGTGTTTCTTCAAAAGACTGAGTGGTTGTATAACCCAGTAAAGAATTATACTCCTCTCATGCACGAGCCCGCACAGACACAGACACACACACAGAGAGACACACACACAGAGAGACACACACACAGAGACACACACACACAGAGACACACACACACAGAGACACACACACACAGAGACACACACACAGAGACACACACACAGACACACACACACACACACACACACACACACACACACACACCAGCAAATTAAAAAAGCTCTCAAATTCTCGCTCTGCCTTTTACTCATTATATAAGGCATGAATTCTTCCTCCACATAGAAGAGAGAAATTAAAAGGGGCTAAAAATTAGGAAACTCCATGCACTGAAGACATCTACACACCTGTACAATAAAAACACCATTATATTGGGCGACTTCAACTACCCAAATATAGACTGGGAGCATTACTCTAGCTCCAACACCCTAGCTCAAAGGTTCCTAGAATTTATAAACTCAAACGCTATGGAACAACTTGTTACCACTCCCACAAGAGGGGAAAACATACTGGACCTGATCATCACCAACATGGGGACTCTATGCACCAGACCAGAAGTGTATCCCTCACTGGTAAGATCAGACCATAAACTAATCTCACTGGATATTCACATTCCGACCCCACCCCCTGCCCAGAAAACCAGTGAAAAACTTCTCTACAGCAAGTTTCACACTCCTCAAAACCGAGGTGGAATCCTTCAAAGCCCTCGGGCCTGTGGAAAAAACGGCCCAGACCGCAGAATCCTTTATAAATGCATTCTATGAACACCTTCAGGAATGCATGGATCATGCAATCCCAAATAAAACCAAGACCCAATCCTCCAAAGGCAGACGTCCTGTCTGGTGGACCCCAGCCATAAACAAACTATACAATAGAAGGAGGAAGCTACTACATGATAGAGCAAAATCCCAAAAAGGGAAGGAATCTCTGATCAGTGTTAGCAAAAAACTACGGGCACTCATGAAATCGTCTAAGGCCAGCTTCAAGAGAAAAATTGCACAGGACACTAAGGATAATCACAAGGCTTTCTTTAGTTATGTTAGGAACCTGGGTGGGAATTCCCAGATATGCTCAGAATTGGTCCAAAATGACAAAAAATACACCGAACCCACAGACATTGCCAACATCCTAGCTGACAGGTTCAGTGCAAACTCCCCCCCCCTCCCCACCAAAAGGGCAAATATTTATCCCAGCAGAGTGCTGCCCCCCTGACATCTCAGATGCTCAGGTAAGAGACGCCCTCTCCAAAGCAAAAAACACAACATCAATGGGACCAGACGGTGTCCCGGGCTGTGTCCTACATGAACTCCAAGAAAAGCTAAACCCAAACATAAAACTACTGTTCAATCTCAGCCTTACCACAGGATATGTACCCAAAGAGTGGTGTACAGCAACAGTGGTCCCTCTCCACAAAGGTGGTGCCTCAATGGATCCTGGAAACTATTGCCCCATAAGCCTGACTAACTTGGTCTGCAAAGCTATGGAAAGAATCATCATGGACCTCATAAAAAAAAGATATTGGGGACCTATAGACACTGGATCCTACCCAGTTCGGCTTTAAGGGCAGATCCTGCCTCTTAAACCTGGTTGATTTCTTTGAAGTTACCAAGGCCATTGATGAGGGGAAGGTGGTCCACAAAGCCTACCTGGACCACGCAAAAGCCTTCGATACAATACCCCACTCGGGCATTATAGATAAGCTCACCAGCTTAAATATAAACCCCTATGTCACTGGATTGGTTGCAAACTGGCTCAAGGACAGAACCCACATGGTTAGAATTGCTGGAGCCATGTCATACTCCAAACCAGTTACAAGTGGCATCTCACAAGGCTCAGTCCTGGGACCTCTCCTGTTCGGTATATATTTCTCGGAGGTACAGGCCAACACGGAAGGACTGTGGCTGACCAAGTTCGCAGATGACTGCAAACTGGGCACTATAATCGACTCTCCAGCCGACACAAGCATCCTCCAAAAGGGCCTCATAGAAACAGACAACTGGTGCCAGAGTCATGGCCTCAAGCTAAATGCCAAGAAGTGTATAGTCATCCCCTTTGGCAAAAACAAAGTGCCCACAAATTACCACATAGGTGGTAATCCATTAAGTACGGAAGAAGTAATTAGGGACCTGGGGACCCAAGTTGATAGCAATCTCTCATTTGACAACCACGTGGCCAAAGTGGTTAGAAAAACATTTTATATAGCCCATCTAATCATGAAGGGATTCACATCTAGATCAGGGGAGGTCATCGTGCCTCTTTACTCATCCCTCATCAGGCCCATAATTGAGTACAATGCCCCTTTTGGGATGTACCTTACCAGACACCTGTAGCAACTGGAAAGACCCCAAAAGAACCTCACCAAGAGGATCAAAGGGCTCACACAGATGCCATATGCTGCCCAGTTAAAGAAACTCCAGCTCTACTCAGTGGCATACCGCTTGCTCAGAGGCGATCTGTGCCTGACGTATAAAGCCATGTCCAACCCGGAATTAATGGACATGCTGCACCTCAGAAAATCCAAATCCCATCGAGCTATGTGCTCGAGAGACTTGAACCTCAGCACTGAAATAAATAGGACATGCTGGAGGGACAGATTCATAACCCAGAGGCTCCCTTCACTCTGGAATAAAATCCCAGTCCAGGTTAGGCAGAGTCCCTCACTGACCCTCTTCAAGAGGAATCTTGATGAGTGGATGGGGGATCATAGGTTTACCCCGGGTATCACTTCTGTGTCACTGTTAGACAGAGGCACAGTATACTAACCTCGAAAAAGGGCATAGCAAAATTAATTTAAAATGGGTGGCGAAAGCCAAACACACTCTGGCTAGGTTAATAAATGCCCTAGGGCAGATAGCCTAGTATGAACCTATGAACCTATAAAGATATCACAGTCATCGTTTTATCACTTGGACCACAAATAGCTACAGCACCAAACCATATTTCAGCTTGGTATAGAAATGATAATGCAAATAATCAAATGGGATAAAGTTGGGGGGGGGGGGGCAATGGTCCATAAGTGCCAGTTTTCCTACATGGCTACTTAATCTGAGCAAAGATATACAGAGGTCAGCTGACAAATGCAGTCTACCATCTATACTTGTATACTGTCTAGTGCTGGACTGTTTAAGGCGCAGCATACAAGTTTAGCTAAAAATGCAATGTGTATCTGCAAATTTAGCTCTTCCCTTTGCCCAAGCAGTGCTGAGAACAGCCCACTTTACATCACTATGCAACAGGGTTATCTAATGTTAAGTAAAACAGGCCACTGAAAAATTGCAGCTTTCTGTGGTGTACAGTACTACAAAAACAGCCTAGTAGCAGTACAGCTATAAAAAGCAACACTCACTGGTGTTCAGGTGTCATTGCAAGGCACTGTGCAAAACACAACATATTTTTCTTAAGTTGATGCAGACTTCCCTTGTATTCTCACAAAATACAACAGATGAGCGCTTTTGTCTAATGACAAGACTTCATCAGATAGAAGCACTGGTACCAGAAACACTTTTATACATAAAGTCTTAATTGACAAATACATTTAATTAAAATTTAAAGTGATACACATCCTCACTATAAAATTTTCCTATAAACTAACAAACGTGTTTGTAATTTAAATGAATTTGAACCCATTAGCACTGCATGTAACGCATACTATATAGGAAAAACTGAAAGGACATTTAAGGATCGCATTTATGAACTTTTATACGACATTAGGACCCACAAGGAAACGAATGCTCTGTATAAGCACGGTTTACTTTGTTCCTCATTTGTAGGATTTAAATTTGGTAAAATTGATTTAGTTAAAAAAGATTTTTTGAGGGGGGAGGGGGGGAGAAAAAATGCTCTATCATATAGGGAACTGTTGTGGCAGCTTAGATTAAAATCCAACTCTCCACCTGGTCTTAATGACTACGTTAGTGTAAGATCGGTATTACACAAAAAAGCTGAAAGTGTGTAAATAGTTTTACCACATTTCTTAAAAATTATTTTATAATTCACACTATTGAACTAATGGGTTCAAATTCATTTAAATTACAAACACGTTTTGTTAGTTTATAGGAAAATTTTATAGTGAGGATGTGTATCACTTTAAATTTTAATTAAATGTATTTGTCAATTAAGACTTTATGTATAAAAGTGTTTCTGGTACCAGTGCTTCTATCTGATGAAGTCTAGTCATTAGACGAAAGCGCTCATCTGTTGTATTTTGTGAGAATATAAAGAGAAGAATTTGCATCTACCTGTTGTGTCCTGGATTTTACTTCTTTATTCAGTTTGGTTTTGGTCTTATTTTTTCGTTTCAGCAGACTTCCCTTGTAACAAAGTCATTTACATTCACTACTTTAGGATTTTAGACTAACACAATTCTGTCCCAAACTGGAAGGGAATCTACAAGCTCTGACCAAAATAATCCACTCACTGTAACAGAAAATTAATTTAAATCCATTTCAGTGTTGAATACTACTACAAAATTAATTTAACTTTATGGCAGCATATACAAAACAGAACATTTATTCCTGCAACCATATTTTATGCAGCAGTTTGTTAATATGCCCCTTCTAGATCCTCTAACAGACAAACTACAGAAACAGAGCAGTAAATGGTACAAAATGTCAGAGCTGTTTAAAGTGACAAGCAGTAGAAAACATTAAAGCACTGCACGATACAAACTGAATTTCCACTTTGATCCTGATTTCTTTTCAAGTAGAGCTTGCTCTCAAAATGGTTCAGTCACTGTAGCACATTAGTCAAACAACTTTTTTTTTTTGCAATTTTCAATTTTTTTTTTAACTGCAAATGTTCAACATTTTTTACCTCGGCATAAATGTGATGCAATCCTGACAAAAAAATGAGTTAATATTTTTCTTTATATGCCATACAGTGTCAAACCAAATTCTGGTGAAACAAATTGTAAGCTTTCAGCCTTTATAGCTGGATTAATGGAAAAAAAAATACTCTACTACGAGTTTCAAACAATATCATTATCCGTAAGAAACTAAGACACAAGAAAAGTACAGCCTCAAGTAAGTGTGCCGCAAAAACTCCAAAAGTTTAAAAGGCGAATAGCATGGCACAAACTGAATTTTACTTCTTATTGGCACTAAACACCACATTGTGCTGTGGTTTTTCAACGTGGTCAGTATGAAACCACATTTAACTATTGCAAGATTAGAAAATCATACAAAGTACCTGTTTTAAATGCTGCTGTTTATGAACTCATGATTTAAACATTTTACATAAAATCCATCATGTTGTACAACACACAAAACTAAGCCTCTCAGCCATTGCTAGCACAAAACATCTGACGAAAACAGGATTGCTGATGGAGACTGCAAATCTCCCACAATCTAATGACTAAACTGGGAAGGAAGCCCATGCTAAAAACATACAAACATGTCAAAATGCTTCAAGGGGTATACACATAGCAAGTCTTTATTATGACACTTCTTTAATGGTGGTTATTGTAGCTGTACAAAAATTCAGTGCACAGAGGTAAAAAAAAATTGATTAACAAAATTATACAATACATTTAACACCAATTCTAGAGACCAGAACTGGAGAAGAGTGCAGATGGATTTCAGGTAGTGTCACCTCTGTCATCATTTGCAAATGCTGTCAACGTCCATGATTCACAGATGTGAGCAGGATTTGGGAAAAGCTCATGCAACAGTACAGTACTGTAGGTTCACAGGTTCTTACCAAACATACAGCCAAAGGGGCCACCCAAACGTATAATCATCTCAGCCAGTACTGTGTACAAGGTAATGTAATAAGTTGGCCAGAAAAGTAGATCTAAGGCATCCTGCACAGATTTAATTTAAAATTTGGCTGATAACCTGTCATGCATTTTCCAGGAAAAATATTTTCTTATCTGCAGAAGTATTCAATTAATATAGCTCAGATCTGAAGCTAAACAAACAGGACTTTTTTAAAAGGCTAAGGACTTCAATGTGCACCTTTATAAAATTTCAAAACTGTAACAGAAACTTTAAGTTTGTTTTATTTGATTTTATTTAAATAAAAAAATAAAAAAATATTTATATTTGCACAGCAGTGATCACAGACTGACCAATTACAGGTTCAACTCAAAGGACATGAAACACTAACAATACAGTATTCATTTACATGAATAAAAAAACAGTTAATACATGCAAATGATAGACTGATTTAGTACCAGCAACAAAATGACAAGAGTTCATATGTATATATTTACAAGAGAATAAAAACAGAATAGGTTCATAAATTCATAGGTGTGTACTAGGCCAATGACCACACGGGCCTTTTTAAGTCTAGCCATACATCCCAAATCTCCAACAACTTCTGCTACCCTAGATAAGTGTAGGTAAGGCCTTGGGAGGGGAAACATTTACAAGCACAGGCCTGGAGATGATTTACAGGTTACCTGTGTTCATTAGAGACACAGGTGCCAAACCAAGGATGAATTTCCTGTCCCCATCCAGTTGTCCAAATTGCACTTGAATTGGGTTAGGAGGCAACTCTGCTTCACACGGATGGAGAGCCTGTTCCAGAGATGGGGTAATCTCTAGGATAAATACCCGTCTCTCCAGCAGGTCCTATTTATATCACAGGTAAAGATTTAAGTCTTTAGCATGGATAATTCTGGTAATGTTGGTTTTGTGGACATGCAGAAGGTCCATCAGGGTGGGGTCTAACAATGCCTTATATGTCAGGCAAAAATCTTCCCTCAACAGCCTGTAGGAGACACTATACAGGGATAGGGCTCTGAAACCATATGTACAGGACATGTTACTTAGGTCCTGTATTCTTTTAGTGAGGAACCTCTATTAACATTCCAGCTGTTGGATGTGCTTTGTTAGATACATACCAAAAGGGGCATTATACTCAATGAGAGGTCTGAAGGATGCTGAATACAGTGCAACAATTAAATCTTTGGACGTAGAGATGCCGTACCTTTGTTTACAGGTTGCATAACACAGAATGACTTCCTCGCTACTGTAGACATGTGAAAAGCTAGATTACTGTCTACACATGTCCTCAAGTCCCTGACTAGTGGGTTGACTCTTGGGGTTGTGTTGTCAATATGATAGTTACTAGGGGTGGATGTCTTCCAGAATGATACAATTATGCATTTCTTGGCATTTAGGTTTAGTCCGTGGCTTGGACACAAGGTATTTGCATCAGCCATTTCTGGAGAACATTAGTGTGCGGAGGGGGAGATTCTAGGACTGCTCTTAAATTTATAATCATCTGCCAATTTGGTCAGCCGGAGGCCCTTGACATTGGTCTTGATTTCAGAGAAGTAAATGTCAAAAAGAAGTCCCAAGACCAATCCCTGAGAAAGACTCCTCTCAAGACTGGCCTCACCACTTGTAGAAGTGGAATATCATATTCTAACTTCCTGGTTCCTGTCTGACTATTTATTTTTATTTTATTTTACATTTGTTGACCGGGCTAGTCTAACTGGATATATGTCCATTTTCAGTAGAGGCCCGGGGAGAAAAGCTCAAAACTAACCACAGTTATAACAAGGTTAAAGATTACCATAAATTAGCTTACAAATAGTACTTAACTAGGTAGTAAATAACAGTAAAATAGTAAATAGCAATTAAATCAAATATGTTATGTTGTACATAAAATTACAAAAAACAGAAAATTGGACGTGACTTTTCAGATGAGAAAAATACTTAGATGTTACAGTAGTTTTATGGTTAACTTTTCGTTTCAGCTAAACAATCATATCTTGATTAGTATATAAACAAGGAAGTGTTATACACAAGGAAGTGTTATAAACAGAGGTGAAAATCTAGTCAGGGTTACTACAAGGGCATAGCCAGTGTGTTTTAAGGTGTAATTTGAGTTTTTGTTTGAAGAGGTGTAGGGAAGGAAGTAATGTAAGCTCACTAGGTAGAAGGTTCCAGTTTTTGCCAACTGTGTTCGAAAAGAGTGAGTCACCTGCCAAGTTGTTGGACATGTTTATGCTAACTAATAGTTTATTCAAAGAGCGTAAGGTATTGAGATTTTTATAGGGATTATAAGGTTGGAGAGAATTGGAGTTTTGTTTGGATCATAGAGGATCTTATGGGCTATGGTAAGTTGGTTAAACTGAAGCCGATTCAGTTGTTCAAGCCAGCCAAGTTGTTTTTAGATTGTGACAGTGATGGGTTCTGAAGGGGTTACCAGAGACAAATCGGGCGATGTTGTTATAGGAGCTTGCTAGTTTGAGCAAATTGCTTTTAGTTAGGTTAGTGTAGATTGGTGAGGCATAGAACAGCATGGAGATTAGAAGAGATTGGGCAATAGTAGTTATAGTTGTAGAGGTGAGGAAGGGTGTAATCCTATATAGGGAGCCCAGTCTTCTATTAACTTTTTTTACAGTGCTGTTAATGTGAATGTCAAAGTTAAGGTTATCTATTGTAATTCCAAGGAGTTTAGTGTAGGATTCTGGTGAAATGAGGATACCATTATTAGAGATGACTGAGAAGTCAAGTGGTGTAGACTCGCGGGTAGGAGAGAAGAGTTTGTTTTTTTTTGGGATTCAAGAGGAGACAGCACTTTAAAAACCATGACTCTACTGTGTTAAACACCTTCTGAGTTATGGATTGTAGTTCAGAAGAAGATTTAGCTGTACAGATGAGTGTAGAATCATCTGCATATTGTATGCAAGTAGCTTGTGGAATAGCTAAATGCAGATCATTTATAAAAATGGAGAAAAGTAGCGGGCCTAGAATTGATCCCTGGGGGACACCCAAGGTGACAGGTAGGAGGGATGATAGATTATTTTCCCAGAGCACTGCTTTCTGCCTATTGCTGAGGTAGGAGGAGAACCATTGCATAGCCAGCGAGTCAAAAGAAAGTGACTTTAGTATATTTAAAAGTAAAGGGTGTTCACCATGTCAAAAGCTTTTGAAAGATCTAAGAAGAGAACTGAGGAGAGGGTATTATTGTTGCGGTTTCTGTTGATAAGAGTCAGTGAAGGAAAGAAGGGCAGTAGTGGTGCTGTGGAATGGTCTAAAACCATGTTGGGTATTGGTTAGTAAGTTATGCTGAATTAAATGGTTCAGTAGCTGGTGATGAATGCCTTTTTCCATGATTTTAGCTAATGGGGATAATAAAGCTATTGGTCGGTAGCTGGAGTAATCGTTTGAGTTACTTCCTTTATGTACAGGAATGATGTGAGAAATTTTCCATATGTCTGGGATGGTTGCTTCATTTATGGTTCTATTTATAAGAATTGATGTGGGATAGGCTACAGCTGTAGCTGCTTTTTGCAAATATTCAGCTGAGATCTGATCAGCAGAAGGAGCACAAGGCTTCAGTTTTTGGATGAGTTTGAGGATAAATTTGGTAGAGATGGGTTGTAATTTCAAATTGGTAATAGGGCTATTATTGGGAATAAGAAAGCTAGAGTTGTCAAGGGATAGTTGACTGGCCAGGGATTGTATGGTCTCAGTAAAGAATGAGTTAAAAGTATTGGCAATTTTGCTTGGGGTTTTGAGATTAGTGTCCGTTGGACTTGGTGTACTGGAGTGCCCAGGGTTCATGAATCCTTCTGTGGATTATATTTTATAGTAGAAGTTTTTTTATCTGAGAGTATTGCTTTTTTTGTTGAGTTTCTCAGCTGTTTAAAAATTTGTTGGTCTGCTGTAAGTTTGGTAGTTCACCACCTATCCCAAGTTTTGTTTCCAAGTAAGATTTTTTGCCTGGTTTCTTTAGATAGCCAAAGAGCTGGTTTTGATCTAATTTGAATGGTACGCTTAGGTGCATGGTGGTCTAGGATAGTTAGGAATTTAGAGTTGAAGTATTTAACAGCATCTTCAAGTAGTAGTGTTCTTAGGGGAGACCAATTACAAGCAGTAAGTTCATTTTGGAATAGCTGCACGTTAAATTATTTGTTGCTCCGAATTGAGCAGAATATAGTGGGTTGGGTAATATCAGTTTTTTCCCTAATTATGTAGGTGAGAAAATGGTCACTTACATCATCTGGGAGGGTCCCTACTTTATAAGTTTGTTGAAAGTTATTTATAAGAATCCAGTCTAAGATGGTCTCTTTTTTTATTTGGTTTGTTAATTCTAGTGGGGGTGGTAATAGTTTGAGAGAAAACATGAAGGTTAATATGGGAAGTAGGATGGTCAGTATTGATGTTCTTCCAATCAATATTGAAGTTTCCTACTATTATTGTTTCTTGAGGGAAGGATGATTTGCCCCAGCAAAGTATATTCTCTAGTGTAGTGATGTTATTCCCAGGAGGTAAATAGACACAGATAATGTTTATGGATTTGTTAGAATTGATCTGTATTTTAGAAATGAGTATTTCAGCATTATTTTCCAAAGGAGGGTTGGAGGGTGAAGAGGTGATTACTAGGCCTTCTTTGAATAGGATTGCTACTCCTCCACCCTTTCTTCTGTTGTGGTCACATCTCAGTATATTATAGCCTGGAGGTGTTATTTCATTATCATGGGTCCCAGGTTTCAACCATGTTTCAGTTAGGCAGAGGATGTCAAAGGAATATATATCCAGGAGTGCATGGAGGTTGGCCACTTTATTATTTAAGCTTCGGATATTGAGATGGGCAACTAGGAGTGTGTTGGGAAGTTTGGTAGGGGACAGTGAGGTGGTGGGATGTGGAGTTTGAGAGCTGGAGGTATAGACATTGGCTGGGCCTGGATTAGGGTGGATATCTCCATCTTTTAAGGATAGCCTTTTCAGTCTAAGTAAAGGATTTTGTGTACTACTGATTATAGAACTTTCCTGGTTATTGTATAATTATATTTAATATGGGCTAGTCTGTGGTACTTCGAATTAAGGTAGCTTGGTGTGGAAGTTATATTTATGTGCTGGTGATGGGTATTAGGTGGTTGAATGGTTGCTTGTTTATAAGGATAGTGAAGGTGAGAACAAGTTTGATGTGTAAGTGAGGTTAAGAGATAAGATGAGGTGAGAAAAAATATGAGACTAGAAAAGAGAAGAGCTTTGGTAGTAGTATATTTAGCTAATGTGAGCATAATGCTTGGTGAGATAATGGGAATTAAAAGAAAAATAGGTAGAACTGATAAGAAGTGAATTAAAGATATACGAGAAGGTTATGTTGCTTTAAGTCTGAGTTTGTGTTTGGTTTTGTGGGGGAAGGGTGTGTGCAGTAGGTGAGATTGATAGATTTGTTTTATTGGTTGGTGTTGGAAAGAGGGTGTGGCTATGAGGTACAAGTCTAGGGCCCCTTGGGGGTGGGTGGGAATAGGGGGTAGGGTAGGGGAGCGGAGTGAGCCCACAGGGCGAACGGAGCGGGTAGAGACAAGAGAAGGAAAGAAGCAATAGAAGAATCAATCAGTGAAAGAAGCTTTTAAAGGGTAAGTCAGGTAATAGGTAAGGGGAAGATATTGGGCTCAGTGGGAGGATGGTTAGATGGCTACCCCAAGTTTAACAACAATGATTCTAGTGGCAACTCCTATGACATTCTCTGGTAGAGGCTGGAAACTTTACTACTTGGAGGAGTGGCCTAAAGGGTGGATAAGATGCAAACCTGGCTAAGTCATTCTGGAGGTAGGGCAAAATGTCACATCCCCACTGGATGCAACCACAAGAGTTACATGGGTGGGGGAGCAACAGGGTAGGTCATAAAGGAATCCTCCAGCAGATGTTGACAGCAAAACAATGATGCCCTTAAGATCCATGCCAGCCCAAGCCCTATCAGAACATGTATGGGGTGTTAGGCCCTGGAAGTAAGACCAGGTGCCAGGTGATGGATGTGGCGCACTGGGTAAGGTTTAATGCAGAGGGGAGAAAAAGTTCTTCCCCCAAAATGTAATTTCTGGGGTCTATTGTAAGTTGGTGCCATTTACGAGGGCTTCTGTATGTATTTAGTTGTGCAGTGTAGTAACTTTGCTGCAGGCAGATTAGTAATAAATGTGCAACAAATTAGTACTAAATGTGCGACAGATTAGTAATAAATGTGCGACTTCAAGGGCAAGATAGTGAGAATAAACATTTACATTTCATCTTGGCTACATGTTTTATCACACTCCAGTGTCCAAAAGTAGATCACAGTTTCTTAAAGATTATAGTACTCACCATAATGAACTGCAGTTTAACATGCATTATTGGACAGACAGACTACCATTTTCTGGAAGACAGAAAAGGGTTCTACACTATTTCTTAAGCCAGCAACCAAAGTTAGTAAGACATTCTGAAGGTAAGCTCAAGTGTGATACATCTACGTCAGCAAGTAGAAAGGATCTTGGAGTCAGACAATTACTTGTTTAATAAAATACCCTGTTTTACCAATAAATGTCATTTGCAATGCTGGCAGTCACCAAGTTTGCCCGTGACCTTAAAACATAAATAAAATCATGACTTTACAAAAGCTGGAAGCTCACTAAAGACAAACATGCATGAAAACTAAAACCTTTTGGAAAATCAACTTAATTGAAAGTTCCTTACTGCAACTGCAGACCTTTTTATTTAAAGAAATACTTACATAAAATAAAAGTAAATACATACATAAAATAAATCAAAATAAAACTCTCAGTATAAGACTCATGACACTTAAGCATTTCTGACATTAAATAATGGCTGGTAATTGCCATGCACACTACACAACAAACCTAATTAATTTACAGCCATCCTGGCTCATCTTGGGATAACACAAACTACTCGACAGTTCAATACAAGATCAATTAGGCCTGTAGTCTTCCCTTGTTGTTGTACTTGTATTTACATTAATGCAACCTGTCGATGTCTGTCGCAACATATTCTTTAGAACTACAAATTCAAAAAAGCAGGAAAATAAAACAATTTGTAGCACTGCAATACCTTGTATATTTAAGCCATAAATTATACTTCACATAATGCACCATTATGTATGCTGAAATAAATGCTGAAATGTTCAAACCAATAAATCGGCTGCTAAATAAGATAAAAGCTAATGTCTACAGTTTCTGCAACATTTTCAACTGCTGACAAACAAGAGAGCAAAATGCACAGCAACTTAAAAGGCATTATGACAACTGGTGGTCTTACTCGCAATACATGCATCTAAGGTCCCGTTAATTACACAAATTGCTGGAAGGGAGACTGAGCAGGAATTGAAATAAGCACTGCTAGCTACATTTACAGAGGAGCACATATGGAGTTTATCCTATAGGAATGTCAGGATGCTAGTGTTTTAGTTTGGAGGAACAAATCTGGTTTAAAAAGGGGGACAATGTGTGTGGGTATGCAAAAATCACATTTTTAGCAATTTCTTGATGTCCAAATATGCCAAGTGAAACTGACACCTCAAAGACCATCAGTCATGGGTAGGGACCCATCTTCCAGCTCTCATATCTAACCAGGAATGCACAGTTAACAAGGGAATCAAAACTCGGTCTCCAACCATCTGTATACAGAATGTATGTCTGCATGTGCGTCTGTGAGCATTCTTTATTAATCTACATTTTTTATAGACAGAGAGAAGAGTGTGTGCGCATTCTTGTGTGTACTTAGCATAAAAAAAATAAAGTGCAAGGTTTTCACAGCACCAATGAATGTACAAAAAATGGAAAAGCTATGGAGTTTAGAGTATGTACATTACATAGCAGAGGCATTTTCAATGGTGCAAGGCTGGGGGATTTGTCTGTTCTACCAGCTACTAACATTTCAGCAGCATCTAGCAAGGTGAAGGCAGAACAGTTCATGAGCCTTTCTGTATAACTGGGGGGTACTCTGGACTGCCTGGTGGGGTTTAGGTGACTTCTGAAGTCTTGGTCACTTGCCTGGGCCTCCTAAAGGAACATCTTAAGGAAATTTACCGAGCCACAAGTCATCGTAGCTGGTTACTAAGCCGCAGTATGATACTTCTGTATCACCCCCTCCCCCCAGAAGGGAGAATCCAGACTTGAAAATCAAAAAAAAAAAATCAATGGAAACATGACAACTGCTGCAGGACGACCAATCCACAGAACAGAGACTGTTCAGACACACAAAGCAATGTAAGGACTATGTGAAAATATGTTTGCTTATCAAGCAGCCCTGTGTTATATTAGGCTTGTTTCACTGCATAACAGGCAACATTCTTATCTAGTTTGTCCTTTACCTGACAAACACTTCACCTACTCTGCATGCCTTCCTTCTAGTCAGCTTTTTCCTCTCATCCTGTGCCCTGCTGAATGAATCCCTACATTCCCTGCTAATGAACCATTCTAGCAGCCCATTCCATAGATTTACAATCCTCTTCATGAAGAACTTTCAGAGGTTTCTGCTAGTGTCTCATCCTTTCCTCTCTATGCTTCCTGCTGAAGATAATCCTTTGCATCCCCTTGACATAACCCCCATTATTTCTAATCCATTAATATCTGCTCAGAATCTCTCTTTCCATACATCTTTCTATCACTTTACTCTGGACTCTTTCAGCATCTGGATATGCCCTCCATAACTGCTCACAGTTCTTAAGGTGGGACCTAGCCAGTGCCTGGAAGAGGGGGGCCATCACTCACACACACAGTGCGACATAGGCATTCTCGTAAGATCTGCAAAGAGAAAACAGCCAGGGTGCTTTTGGGAATAACAGCACTGACCATACTGCACAACTAGTAATCTGTTAATCCCTAGCTCCAGAGTCTAAGCCATAGGTCAAATTCCAGCTCCCTAATAATCACTACCCTTATCTGAAAAAGCAGGAAAAAGTTGATCAGGGTCACTTTTTGGTCTTTTCCCTGGATTCAAATGCTAAACGGTCCAGAGAATGTGTGCTTGGGGGGACAAGTGAAGCACTATAACTTAGCTTGTGGGACTAAATGAGCATTTGTACTGGACATGTTGCACTTAGTGGGCGGCAAACAGGAATGTAAAGGATGATGAAAAATACGGACCAGAAACAGATTGCATAGAGAAAAGCATACTACCCTAGATATCAGCAAGTGAGATCTCAAGGGCCTATAATGTACCCCTCAATTCCCCATTAAAGATCAGATGACAGGACTTGTCACTGTATGACACTAAGGAAGCTCATGTACATTTACTCCCATTAGTCCCCCCTACCCAATGCAGTGAAGTCAAAATGGGAAACATCTTAGTCAACATTTTTAAGCCATACTGCAAACACTTACTGAAAACCTGTGACATTACTGGCTGCATACTGCAGAACTAGTTTCCATTATGGGGTTAAAAGGCTGTTTAAAAGCCCACATCTCTTTGCAGGAGCGAAAAACTGCCTCTGACTACTTGATCAGCTCCTTTCTGGCATTCAGACTACTAGCTGCACTCAGTTCTTTATCTGAAGCTGAAAGTATAATGCTAGATTTGCATTTCATCTCTTCAAGTGGCTTGTATAATCATATCCGGTGCATCTCAGCTTTTCTCAATTTCTAACACGCACAGTCAACCACATAGATATACCACTTGATCTGCATTATGTAACACGACTTTTTTTATAAGCTTCCCCAAGTAATTTTTCCTGGTTTGTTTACCCATTCTTAGTTTTTCTAATTTCAGCAGTTTCCACATTTAGACATTTTCATCCATCCCATACAAATGTCCTGCCATCCCCACACCCCTTTTACTTAAATAATCACAAAATAGGTAGTGGCCGAGAGCTCTTTTTAATTTAGTTATACATTTTCGGAGTCTTTGTAGTCAAAATGTACATCTGCAGCAGTATAAACTGCATGGAATCCAGTGCTGAAAACATCTGCAGCTCATGCCAAATTAGCTTATAAATGAATGAGCAGTACACTTGTAGGCATTTGCAAAAATTACTGATTAAAATATGAGGGAATGAAAACAGAAGTTCATGAGCATCTCAACTGAAGATCAAAAATCTGCAGTGCCCAGGTTTGTTGCTGCATTTAACATTTATTCCAACTGCATAAACAGCAGCAAACGTGTACCAAATAAACCTCAGAGAAAAAGCAAGTTCAATTAATACACTGCACGTTAAATTAATAGAGTAAAACACAGCTTATGTTTATATGCTTCCTTCTACCATGAAGAAACATTTCAGCATTCATAGACCCACTGATTATAGCAATCAGAATTAATATGCCATGAAAAATAAACTTGATAATGTTACTACCTGACCATATAGCACTAATGAAATTTAATGTTCCTCTTAAAACGTTTTAAGTTTAATGCTTCACTTTCAGCTCCCAAGTTCCTGTTTCAACATGACTTACAACAGACTTAGCACAGTTTCCACATACTATATGCACGTTGGCAGTTGCATGTTTTAAGACTTAGTTATTTTAAATAAATTTCTACTGCACTTCAGAGAAAAAAGGAACATCCCAGCTTAATAGCCAGGAATAAGGTTCCAGATTTGGCAAAAAAAGTGGAGGGGTTGCAAAGAAAACCATTGCCCTTTGCTACGCAAAAGCAGATGCTGCATTTGTATAAGCAAAATCAATAATCCAGGAACAAAGTATGAGAAACAGACTGGCAGGTATCTCTAACATCTGCATATAAAGTAAATTAGTTTGGGTTACAGGATGGGCAAATTGTACATCAGCACCCTGATTGGAGAAGGAACATTCTCCAGCAGGGTATTAATGTACAAGTAATGCCTGCTGAAAACCAAGTCCACCGCTTCATGGGAGGATATCAACCTGCCATGGCAATTGGAGATTAAACTTAACGGCAAGCATTATTTTACATTCTCTAAGCAGCAGTTTTGCTGTTTAGCAAGTGTAAAATAAAGAAAAAAAATTAAAATCAAGTGTGTATGTGTTTGTCAGTGTGTGAATGTATGCATGTACGATGAGACTGATCAAGCAGTTATCTTAAACTCGCTAAGTAGTGCTTTTGCTGTTTAGCGAGTATAAAATAAATGAAACCGAAAAAAAGTGTGTGTGTGTGAGTGAGTGAATGTGTGCATGAAAGCAGAACAGACTGTGTGAAGAGTGGCAGCGATCTCTGACAGCAAAAGCATCAGTTAAGAGGTTTGCGTACCTGTTGACCATATCTCAACCTCTTGGCACAAAAAATACGGACAGCTTTTAAATATTGCTCTTATAAACTTAGAAAGTTGCTAGAACAGCTTTCCCATTAGCATGTATTATCAGAAGGATATGAAGTCTGAAACTCAAATATCTGTCATGATTTAATGACTTCAGTCCCCATTGATTTGCCAGAAAACTATAGATTTTGAGGATGGGACCAAACACTCAAACCAAAATCTATAGACATTCTGCAGAAATCTGGATAGTTGAAATGTATTCTCCGACTCTTAGCTCAAAATATCGGGATAAACCTAAATAAATGGAGGACAAAGGCTCAAAATAGGAACATATTTACTGGATTATTAGGATAGGTGTTAGCATTCATTTTCTGAAACGGAGGTGTGCGTGAGAGAGACAGTAATGACATCTGTGTACTTCTGGACCTTCCAGCTGAAGAAATCTGAATAAAGCCTAAGATAAAAGGGGGAACAAAGGCTCAAAAATAGGAACAGATTTTAATTACTGCTCTTATAAAATTACAAACTTGCTTATTTCATACTAGCACTACTATTTTTTCTGAAGAAAATAATAGTCTGAAGCTCAAATGTATACCATTATTTAGTAACCTCAATCTCCAACGACTGGCAACAAACCAAATGCTTTACAAGTAAGAGACAAAAAATACCCAGGCATTTATTTTTTCAAGTGTTATATTTTGGATGTAAAATGCTTTCTCCAACACCATTAACATATACTACAGCAAGTTTGAAACAGGAGGAGGAGGAACTAGCTTTTACATCAAAAATATATACAAAAAAATGTAGTACTTTTACGTAAAAAAAAAAAAAAAAAAAAAAAAAAAAAACAATTTTAGACAGCTCATTCTCCAAGCACAATAATGCTCTCCAAGGTGTGTGTTAATGTATAATTAACCCCCTTCTAGGGGTGTAGGGGCCCTCTGCCTGCAGTGTCGGGCTTCATAACATCACTCGGTGGACTTTTCACATCAACACACACCCTGTTGGGCATTATTGCTTGCTTAGTATATACAGAATGTTCTGAAAACTTTCTAAGAAATGTTACTGCCTCAGTTTATGTGCAAGGTTTGTGTGTCTCACAAAAACACACAGACCATCAGTATAATATGTGCAAAGACACCACTATGTAAAGTTATCACTCGCATAAGTAATATAACTTACTACTCAACAGACAATAAACCTACTCCTTGGCTGCATTCTTCATGAAGTGCAACTACACCTTTTCCCTTTTTCACAGGGGAGCTCACTTTCTGTACTCCAAATAGGCCCCTTGTGTCATTTCTTTCAAATGTCTCATTTTGTACCCTACATAACAATAATGTATGTGTTGACCATAGCTTTTTGGTACTACCCTTTAAGTTTTGGGTACTGCTCCTTGAATCCATTAACAAGGGGTGAACTGTATATATTTTGTCAGTTTGTTTTGAAAAAAATAGGATATGTTTATCTTGGAAGCATTTTTGTTGAGTAGTTTGAGTCCCACAACAATCTTAAGCTGATTTGTATTGTATACTCAAATTCTAAAAACATTTCACAGAGATGAAAAAGATTTTCAAACTCAACACTCATTCCCCATACCATGCTCCAAAATGTTGCAATATTGAAACACAATATTTTTCTCCATTTTTCCAGTCTTCCCAAGAAATTCCAAAATTAAAGGCTTCTACACACGGTAGACATTTTCTGAAGCCCAAAATATTGGTTATTTACATACATTATCTTTTGTACATAAATACTCAGAATAATGTAGAATATTAAACACCAAAACTACCCGACTAGAGAACCAGTAATGTTTGAAGTACAGATTTTATGCAGTTGATCTTACAACAGTTTTATTGACTTTTTGGCATTCATACTAATTAGGGGACATTTGGTGCACCAGGAAAATTCCCCTTTCTCTGCTCAATGGACCTTATGTCTGCCTGAGCTGCCAGCCACTGAGGTAGACCGGGCTTTGATTTAACCTCTCATGACAAATGGCACCTCAGGGATACAGCAGCACTGCTAGGCACATTACAGTACCAGTACTGGAACAGGAATCAAGTGGTTGGCATGGGCACAGAACTCACAGCCTTATCCCAGCATCAGAGGTGAGTGTGCCACCTGATTATCCACTCTTCCTGATGCAGTTTACTTCACACAAGACCATAATCTCAGACTAGTCTTTCTTCAGAAGAGAAAGATTTTTTTAAAGATAAGTTGCATGGGATATCTGGCCAGTCCCAAAGTGTCTGAGCTTCCCCACTGCAAAGGGCTTGCAGAAGGGAAATAGAAGAATTAATGTCACTGTGGGTTTCAAACCTGGATACTCAGACTTGGTAATGACCAAGGAATTAGTGTGGCTAGTGCCATCAGCCTGGTCCTAGGAAACATTATGCAGAGAGAAACAGACTGAATACTCAAAAAAACACTGAATGCAATGTAAGACCAGCCTACATCAAGGATGTGTGCACCAGAGGTAACAAAGTAATGAAGCTGCTACAGGACCTAGCATGACTACTTCACCTAAATGGTGAATTTTGTTCTCATGAAGTCACTTAGTCTTCCAACATCTATGAACAGGCCACCAAAATAATGTGATGGGACTGAGAAGGCCAGCAGCCAAAGTTGATACTAGAAGCAACTAAGACAAGGAGACTAAAAAGAGTTGAAGTGGGTAGAACAATTTGGTTATGGTAATGGATACAGCCTTTGATATGCAGGTTTAACTAGGGAATATAGAATGAAACAAAGCCATCCCATACGGAGAAAAAAATAACAGAAATTACTGAAATGCTAATTAAAAAAAAATAAAATAAAATCAAGAACAGAACTAGCATCCAATAGAAGATTAAATTAACATGGCTTACAAAATGTTGGTAGACATTTAACTTGGTCTGCCTGCCCACTATAGACAGAACTGGAATGAAGACCTATGAGATACTTATGACAGAACAATGGAAAGAAATCAGTATGGCACCAAGTCTAGGAAATTTAGAATCTCTGCATGAAAATGACAGAGTATTTTTACACACCATATAGATTACACAAGATGTTTCTGCAGGTGGAGGATAAGTACTGGAGATAAAGTCTTGCTTGGAAACTTTTTCTGGGGCGTGAAAGATTAACAATCCATAAAAAGGGCAATACAAGACCTACTAATACAAGTATGGGGCCCACAGGACACAACTAACATAAGAATTAATGATGAGTTAGAGTACTGAAGTTAAAGACCCCAGGTATGGTAAGGGGCTACTCACCCCTATAATGCTGGTAATTACAAAAACAACAACAAAAACTTAGATGGCTTGGGAACTGCCAACACAGATGAAATGATAGGAATTATGCAGGATCTCAAGGGAAAAGAAGAAAGGGCAAGACAAGGATGTCATAGTAAATTTAGTAAGAGAATGAGGCAGCTATTAAACAAGAACATGATCAAAAGGACAGAACAAAATTCTTAAAAAAATAGAAGATATTTGTAATCAGAGTAAATGTGGCTAATGTATAACTGTACTAGAGAGGTTGCATTAGACAACCACACCCAATGAATACATGTATGGTGACCTGTGCACGAGGAAAGCAAAGCTTGCACTATTGTTAACTAAATGGTAGGCAAGTAAAATGTGTTGCTTATTAACATAAAAAGGAAAAAATAAAAATTGTGTGAGAGTGTGTGTGCACCATGTCAATGTTGACTAATGAGTAGCCAATCTCCCAAGTGAAGAGAGACATCTGAAACCACAGGCCAGAATTTAGACTTGGAAGCATGTCCAGTGGCAACGGCATACTCTCTCTCTCAATCAACAAAACATCAGCATTTTTGTGAAGCTTATATTTTAAAGCAGTGAACAGTTTGGTGAACATTCTATGTACAAGGTATAGAAAGCCATCATGGGTACATTACACCACAAAGGGGCACACTTATTTGAGAGACCTCCATTAATGCCAAATGCAGAACACTATTGAAGACCTCAAGTTTCCTTCAACAGCAGCAAGTTCCAAGGTTTAAGCTTTGACATTTGCAACAGCTGTCAATGTCATGGTCCAAACATTGGCTATAAGAGCTCCTGTGCCAAGTCCAAGCAAAAGATGCTGTAATCAATGGTATATAACTGTAGGTTTCATGCTTTTTAAACGTGGTGCACGGGAACTTCACAACATTCAATGAAAAGTGATAGGAAATGCAAAAGCAGCTAGAATGAACAGAAATTCCTGTGATATACTCAGCTCAAACCTTCTGCAAGAATGTCATGTACAAACTAAAGGCGATATGCATCCTCTAAGCATGGGAGCTTGACACAGAGACAAGACAGCATGGGAATGATGCACCCAAATGTTTCACTCACTGCAAACACCACCCTCAAAATAAGATGCCTGCACTTGGAGCAAAAAGCAGCATCTATTTTGTGATCCTCCAACAAAGCCAAAACCTAAGCAAGGAAAAGTTTAACTAACATTACACAAAAAATTACAAGAAATCATAGCTACCAAATCGAATGGTGCACTAAAGCATACTAAAAGTAAATAAATGCAGCAAGAGAGACAACAATTTTTTTTACATTGTTCACACTTGTGCCTGCACAGTGATTGACAACTTGTAGGGATTGTGCATTACTTGGAAAAAAGGCTGAACTACAGGGTCTTATAAGCATTATCCCATGTGTGCAATTTCACCTCCGGCAGGTGTAGTTCAGTAATAAAAGTGGTCATGACTGCGGTGTCAGATGATTACTAAGGTACGGCCTGCTAAAGGACTAAAGCAATGTGATCAATGGAAATGTGCTTCAATCGATATGCTGCCATCATCTGGACAGTCAGCAAGGTAGTTCTAAAGCTTTATTCCAATACGAAGCAGGACATAAAAATGCCCAACACAACACTAATATTGTGATTCAAACCGGTTTCGGCATCAAGCCTTCGTCAGTGAAACAGTTTAACTGAACCACAAGCATGAACCCTCATTATATATCCTAGCACATCAAAGTTCAACCAATCATATTAGTTGTTACAATGCTGGATATAGCCAAACATATCCTATCTTAAATTGTAATTATGACTTGGATTTAACCTATTTGATAGGCATGGAGCAAAGATTACATAGAAAAAAATGTATATCTTAACAGTCCAATGGTGTAAAAAATGTTTCAAAATAAATACATAGACATATGAAATTATATATATGTATATAAATATATATAATATGTATGTATACATATATATATATATATATATGTGTGCCTATTATGAATATAAGTATATTTGTTTAGAAAAATGGCAATAGTCATGAAAATTTAATATGAAAACACAACACAGCCTATGCTAAACAGATATTATATGTAATAAGGGATATTACATACATGACCTCTTCACATAAACTGTCCTTAATGATCCACTCATTTACTTAGCCACATGCCATTGCTCATCATTCTATGTGGGTAAAACCTCACGGTCGTTAAGGATTAGGATTGGTGAACATAGAAGCAACATTAGAAACAAAAAAACGACCAATGCCTTGTACCAACACACACTTAAACATCCTACAGCTAATTTCACGTTTACCATCATTGATCGTATAGTGGGTGATAGAAGTCACCAACAAGGTTGGGAAAATAGACTGACGTTTAAAGAAAAATATTGGATTATACATCTGGGGGCCTTATTTTCTCCAGGTCTTAATGACCATTTATGAATTAATATTCATTTATGTTGTTGTCCTATAGGTATACAACACTGATGGGTCTCAGATGAATTTCAGATATGTTATATGGTATCCTTATTTTATTTCTACAACCATTTATTATACACTTGGTGGCTTTCAGCTCTTCATTATTATGGAGTGGATCATATATATAATTTCATATGTCTATGTATTTATTTTGAAACATTTTTTACACCATTGGACTGTTAAGATATACATTTTTTTCTATGTAATCTTTGCTCCATGCCTATCAAATAGGTTAAATCCAAGTCATAATTACAATTTAAGATAGGATATGTTTGGCTATATCCAGCATTGTAACAACTATGATTGGTTGAACTTTGATGTGCTAGGATATATAATGAGGGTTCATGCTTGTGGTTCAGTTAAACTGTTTCACTGACGAAGGCTTGATGCCGAAACCGGTTTGAATCACAATATTAGTGTTGTGTTGGGCATTTTTATGTCCTGCTTCGTATTGGAATAAAGCTTTAGAACTACCTTGCTGGCCGTCGGTGTTTTCTTCATGTTTGGTTGGCCGTGCAAGCTCTACGTGAGGGGTATGGTGTTTGCGATCATCTGGACAGTGACTATCAATGCAAACTATTTCCATAAGGGGTAAACGATAAAAGTGACTTATCACAACCTAGTTTATATCACAATGCAGTTACACTGAAATTAAATGCATTATATAGCTAACCTAGTTTAAATCGAATACTTTCATGCATTATATGTTTAACTAACCTATCTAGTACTCTGTAATCCAGCTATTCTAGGCAACTACAGAAATCTTCAACTATCTCAATCTCAGAATCATCTCAATTTAATCATACAAACAAAAATACTTCTTTACGTGAAGATTGTTCATTCACATATCAAAAATATGCAAGGTATTAAGACCATGTAGAATGTCCTAAGGTGAGATACGAACCTCCAGGTTATGCCATTGTTATAAGGTATGATGCAAAATACTTAGTAGTTTTAACTTATTTCCTTGCTTGGGTAATTAAGCTTATATTTACTGGTACATTTTAAACAAGTCATTTTTATTTAGCACACTAGTCACCTTTATAATACTTTAATACATCTCAGCCTGAAATCTCCAGAATCATTGAAATGTGTATACACACACAAATCATGACATTCCTAAACTCTCATATTTTGCTGATAAATGCACAACATGGTTTTAGACCATCACATAGCACTACCACAGCCCTTATGTCTTTCACACAGTCATCAACTATAGGAACAATGGAAAATACGTCTCAGCTATATTTCTTGGACCTTTCCAAGGCCTTTGATACTGTTAATCATGATAAACTCATACACTCGTAGGTAATTTCTAAACCAGGAAATGGTGGTAGGGCTAAGATTTAATTCTAAAATGGCAGACAACAAGCAGTCAGAAGGGACCAAAAACTCTCCAGACTACTACCAGTCTCACTAGTCTCACTAGGAGTCCCACAAGGTTCTATTCTTGGACCATGTTTTTTTCTGTTTTCACTAATGACCTTCATACTGCCAAACTTCAGGCTTTTGTCATCCAATACGCGAACGATTCCCCTCGGTGCTTCATCCTCCCCCTATGCACTGTTTCAGTAAACACAATCCTCCTTTCTCACTGTTGAAAGATGGCTCTCTGAATCAAAACTAATATTAAATCCAAATAAAACTAAGCTTATGATCTTTCCACCCACACAGCATTCTACTCCTAACCTTACATTTCAATCCCTAGCAGTTTGGAGTGATTACTGGAGGTGATGTTAAATCAACAACATAAAATGTAATATACATATATCCAATACCATAAAGAAAATACATAAAAACTAGCCATTCTACACAGAAATAAATAGTTCCTAACAGACTCCACCAGAGCCACTACTGCATACACCCAACATCATCTCCACTGTTGTATGCCTTACAATCTTCACCAGTCTCAGAAAATCTGATCTTTCCAAACTGCAAGCATGTTATAATAAAATTGCCAGATTCGCAACCAATACTCCTCACAGAACACAGCACTGCACTCCCCTTAAACAACTTAACTGGCTGGAACTTCCCCATCTCATTATTTACAATCAGCTTATACTAACCCGGAAACTACTTCACTATCCTGAAAAAAAACCTGCATTACAAAACATACTACACCCCAAGCACCAAAATTAGGGTCCTACGATCCCATCAAAAACTCCTTTTAGATGTGACCAAAGCCAATAATTCTGCAGGTATATCCCTCTATCACAACATTACTGCCAAACAGTGGAACAGCCCACTCCGCCAACATCTCGGCCTCAACTTCCACTGCTTACTTAAACAGCCTTAAAATCCCACCTGATGCGATCTTGGCTCTGACACCCCTGATTAGTCTTTTATTCTTCCTACTCCTCAATTACCAGCTCCCTCTCTCTCAGCACATTGCTTCCCCCACTAATGTACCATTGCCTTACTCTCTATTACTTTCATGAACCCCTCATCCCACCTTTTTATGGTGACTTGTATTACAGTCTTAGCTTGATATCCTTGAATCCGCATGGTATACCTTAGTCTACTGCAAGGCAAGACTAAACACGTCATGTAAACGTACTTAGGATTTGCAATGCTAAGTGCTGTCCTACTGCAACAACATTGTTTTGCTGTATAGCAAAGTGTCTATGTATACAAAACCGTCAGTTATAAAGGATACATGTTGCATGTGGAGATTTTCTCCACTGGCCTCTGCTGAAAAAGGACCTGTGTCCAGCTGGACTTTCCCAGTAAACAAATGTAAAATAAATAAAATAAATAAAATACCATCCCCTCACCCACCCAAAAATAGCTAGTGTGTTATGATTTTTTATAGTTTAACCCCATGGGTTCTATCAATCAATTTTATTTCAGTCAATTGTCACCACTGTCACTTCTGAATGCAAAAAAGTTACCAGTGGTGTACCACGTGGCTCGGTTTTGGGTCCTCTCTTTGGCATACATTTCTTTTCAGGTCAGCACTCCTGGCCTAAGGTAAACTAAGTTTACAGATGACTGCAGATTGGGTATTGTTATTTGGAATGACTCAATTGCTTCAACAGACTGTTAGCAATTGGTGTCAAGGACAATAGTCTCAAATTAAATGTAGCCTAGTTTATTTTTGTAAAACGAAAGGTTTCACTTACCGTTGTAAGGGATCTAGGCACTCTTGTTGGTAATTCCTTATTTGACCATCATGGTTGTTGGAAAGCTTTGTATCTTGGCTCATCTAATGTCCAAAGGCATCTCCACAAAATCCAAATTCATCTCAAGTCCCCTTTATTCATAGATTATTGAATAAAAGGCACCTTTTGGCATGTATGTGTCTAAACATATCACACAGCATGCGAGACCTCAAAAATTTGTAAGTAAAAAGATCAGGGGCCTGAAAATTTTTAGTTATCAGGAAAGACTAGCAACCTTTTATCTATACTCAGCCTCTTACAGACTCCTCCAAGGAGATCTGTGTCCAGACTTGTGTGCCATAAAAGATTCAACACTATTTGACCTCTTATTCCTTCACAGAACTAACGGTGACCTTAACTCAATCATTCAATTAACGGAACTAAACCTTCAGCAGAAAGACGTGTTGCTGCAATATATTCTACGCATCCCTGAACTCTGGAACAAACTTCCACTGTGTGTCAGACCAAGTAGCACCCTTGTCACCTTTAATGTACACCTAGATAGCTGGAAGGGCAGCCTCAAATTCTCCTCTGGTCTATGCAGCCTTGCTCTCCTTGAGGCTACTGGGAACTTTTGAACATGATTCTTTGGCGAAGCTTGAAATGGTCTGTAGACCGATTGCCTAGTACTTGCCTATGAACCTATAAAGATGGCCCAACAAATTACAGCAACAAATCTTGATGCAGTTTTAATTCACCTCTTTCACAAACTGTCTAAACATAATTATAGAAATAGACTGATATAGCTTCATACATTGAGTTTTGATAATCATAATGACCAAAAAAAGTTTTTGTGCAAGTAGCTCAACAGGTGGCACACAAGCCTTTTGTTACTGGAAGATTCAGAAGGCTGCGGGTTATACTCCCACAGCAAGTGACTGGATTAATTTTCCATTATGGATACTGCATTGTAGAATAAGGGAACGTTGCGGTCTCTACTGTGCTTTGTTAAGCTGAGATCCCATTTTCCCAAAAATGGTGATATGTAAAAATGTCATGGTACTTATTAACAGAATGTCAGTGTTGCTCTGGACAAATTTACATAATCAGTATAAATACTAACTGGTCTTCCCCCAAGAGGCTGTCAGTCTAGTGAGTCTCATGTGGTCAAAAGATGTGTGGATAAATACACAAATGCATACATAAATTCAATTACTACTGTTTATAGTGTACTTCAGGTACACAAAATGTATTGTGCAAAGAAAATACTAAAAGGGAAAAATTAATGCATTTTCCTCCTCAGATATAGCATTTCATAAGGGTTGTAGCACAGTTCTCAAACATAATTATAGAATAAAAGAACTGAAATAATCTTAAACCTCCCATTAAGAACTTCTTATTGCACACACATTGTCCATTTGATAGAACACCCAGTCAGATGACATTTAATCACCAATACAGATACTACTTTGTGCATATGCGGGGGGGACGAGTTGTGCTGTAGGATGCCTGGGGACCACTGGATGATCTTGTCTGTGATTAAATGTGTATTTTTTGTGTAATCGGACATGGTTACTGAATAGGAATGAAATGGAAAGAAATGCAAGAGAAGCTTGATTGGATCGTTAAAAGTGTGGAGGAATTAAATTATTAAATTAAAGAGAGTCCTATATCCAGAAGTGGGGAAGCTAGGAAATCACTGTAAAAAAAAAAAAAAAAAAACAGTCCATTGTTTAGCAGTTACAGCAGAAAATATTGGGCTTGCAGGTGATTATGAAGTGGCATTAAAGGGAGAGGGCTAGATTACAAGTAATGTAGACCTCTTATCAGACAAACAAACTGAATTGGAATTTAGATCCCATGGGGATAATGTTCACATTATTAGTGTAATGCAGAGGCTGGGTGTAAGAAGAGTTATCAGATATGTTGAGAACTGAGTCTGGCAATTAACAGACAGTATTGACTAGCTTGGTAAACAAGTCTGACAGGAGGATGACTGCTGAATGCAGAACTAGCCCTTGGTGGTTAAATGCTTACAGCTACAAAGACTGCTTATGACTGGGGTTGGGGAGTAAAGTTAAAGTAGTGGACAACTTTGCCCCAGGTCTGTACTATTACTAAAAACTGCTACCTGCTTGTTGGCGCAAAGTAGCTGTGAACAAAAGTCCAACGGAATGCACTTAAAGAACCATTACCACATCACAAATTAATGTTGAAGGAACAATATGCAGATTACAACCAGTTTAAAAGAATAAGCACTGCATAATTAATTAGCATTGAATGAAACATGTACAGAGAGCACAAACGCAGAATTTAAAAACAGTTGGCAATAGTTTACAGTACAGGACATTGTAAAGAAATGGAATGCAATGTTCAAGATATAGTACCCCCCTTACATCATCCCACACCTCTGTACCCACTGCCCCACATCCATCAGCTCTGCACCCACCACCTCACATCACTGGGACTTCCAGACACCTCCTTTTTACCACTGGACTATATCTGATGGGACAGGGGCCAACACAGAACTTAAGGCCATCTTCTGGGTCCAGCTGTTCACATCTGCCTGGGAGGGGTCATACTTTACACCCCATCCTGTTACACACACACACACACACACACACACACACACACACACACACACACACACACACACACACACACACACACCTTCCAGTGGTATGCTTGAGTTGCAGGCATGCAATGGAAGAGCAGGGAGGATATGCTAGATGCAAGGGAAGGTGGCTGAAGTGATTAAGGAAAACAGGCATGACAGACAGTCACACTCAATGAACAAAATGAAAGGAATGTGAAGAGAGAATCATGACAGAGTTGGAAGGATCTGACTAAAGGAACTGTTGAGACAACTCTGTTGTAGAGGAAGAGGATATGAAAGTTGGGGTTGCTCCTGCTGCTGTGGTACACACTGCACTGCTGAAGGAGTTAAATGATTTAGCAGCCTAGAGTAAGGAAGAGTTGTATGGGGTTGGGAAATAGTGGTGAAGATGTGGACAATTAAGAACCTGTAGAAAACTGCTTGGATTGATCATGTTAATGAATAAAAAGGGGTAGGATTAGGGTTAAATGGATTAAGGAGGATTTTAGAAAACATCAGGGTCTTTATTAATGGATAGCATGGAAGGAGGGAGTTACTAGAAACTGGAAAGAGAAGATATTGAATGCGGATAGTAAGGAAATAAATAGGGTGATAAGAGAAGGAAGAAGGTGTTTGCCTCACCAACAAGGTGCAATGTTTGAGTCTCATCTTTGGGGGGAAATTGGCTAGGCATAAAGACAGTCCACAAGGACAGCTAGTCTAATACTTGCCTATGATCCTATTGAGGCAATTAGGCATTAAAGAGGAGGAAAGGTTGTGGCAACATATTGTCATCCTACAGATTTTCTGTAAAGGGTGGGATTTCCACTTGGTGACACCAAGGATTTGTAAAGAGGCTGTAGGCAAGCAACAGCTGCCAGTGGTAAGGAGTATAAAGGGACTTTCCAATGTTCTTTTTGGGTTTGTAGATGTCAAGAAGAAGTCAAGTCAGTTGTGCGGAGATGTCAGAGAGGGGTGTAATAAGATACTAGGTTAAGGAGGAGGGTCGGGAAGAGGGATTGTAGAGAACAGACTGTGTGACATATAATTGAGGAAGTAGTAGTTGAGAGAATTCAGCCCACTGAAGTTTCTTTAGGGCAAGACAGTAATGAGAACTGTGAGGAAAGTTTGTGGCAAAACTGTCTATTTTATTGTAGGTTTGGTCTAGTTTGGTCACTAGAGTAGATTGAATATTAGTAAGGATAGCTGCAGTGTAAAGTAGACATGTTTAGAGGAATGAGTGAGCCAGAGAAAGTTTGGAGGTAGGTGTAAGGAATTTCTGTAAAGTAGTCCAAGTCTCTGTTTTTTTTTTTTTTTTTTTTTAATATACATTGTTGGATGTTTAGGTCGAATTTTAGTTTGTCGTCGATCATGGTGCCAAAGTTTGGCATGAGGTTCAGCTTTAATAATGCTATTGAGGGAGGAGATGGCAAAGGAGGATTTGTGTTGTGCCAGTGTTCTAGGAAAGAGTTTTGTTTTTTTAAGATTTAGTACTAGCCAATTATTGGAGAGCCATGTTTCGACAGATGAGAAGGTATCCTAAGTGATAGTTAAGAGATTAGGAATACTATGGGAGGTCGTAATAAGTGTGGAATCATTGGCATATTGTAATAGAGTTGAGGATTTACAAGCAGAATGTTAGTGAAAATATTGAACAAGAAGGGGCCCAGGACTGATCCTTGTGGAACTCCTGTGTTGACTGGAAGGAAGGAGGAGAAGACAGTTTGCCAGCAAACAGATTGTCACCTGTTGGAGAGATAGCTGGAGAACCAGTTTACTGAGGAGCTAGAAAGATTGAGGTCTGAGAGTTTATTTAGAAGTTTAGAGTGAGAGACCCTATCAAAAACCTTATAGAGATAGAGGAAAAAGCAGATCAGCATACAGTTGTCACCAGCGTTAGCTACTGTTTGGGTGAAAGAAAGTAGTGCAGTGGATATACTGTGGTGAGGCCTGAAACCATGTTGGGTAGAAGTTAGCTGGTTATTGTCAAGCAGGTGCTTGAGCAACTGGGTATGAATGCATTTCTAAAGAATTTTGGAGATGGGGACAGGATAGCAATGGGCATGTAATTAGAAGGGTCAGTAGAGTTTCCACCCTTATGTACTGGGATTGTAAAGGAAGGAAGGATTTCCATACGTCAGAGACACAGTTTTCATTAATGAATGTATTTATGAGTATAGAGACAGGGTAGGCAATGGATTCCACAGCAATTTTAAGAAAGTAAGAAGGTAATTTATCAGCAGAGGGGGAGCAAGGTTTGTGTTTGAGCAAGAGAGGCTTGATGTAGGTGGTGGGAACTGGTTTAAATGAGAAGCCATTGGAAGGGGTTTTGTTGCAGGATGAAGGAGGGGTAGAGGAAGTGTTATTCTGAATTAGTTTTTGGATGGTTTCTATGAAATAGTTGCTAAAGAGAGTGGCTGTTTCAGTAGCAGTGTTATGTGGGAAGGGGTTGGGAGTGGTAGGGATGCCAGGATAAAGAAGATTATTAATGGCTGTCCAGAATTCTTTTGGATTATTCTATGGGTTTGATTGGGTGGAGCAGAAGAAATTCTTATTGTTGACTAGTATTTAGAAAGGTTTCTGAGCTCTTTGTACTTTTGAAGTAGGAGTGGGCATTTGTTTTTGACCCAGGCTTTTCAGACACTCTATTCTATGCATAATGGAGTGGGTATGTTTGGTGAGCCAAGGGGAAAAGGTAGATTTTATTCTGATTTTTCTGCTAGGTGTTAGCGAATTAAGTGCGTCTAAGAAAATCTGACCAAATGATATAACAGCCTCATTGAGAGGGAGTTGAAGGAAGGACCAGTTTATGCTGGACAATTTAGAGTTCAAAGTATCTGGACTGAAGTTGGTGGGTTTACGACATTCTCTATAAACGTAGTCTTTAGGTGGTTGCTGGGAGTATCTTCGGATATAGGTAAGAAAGTGGTCAGTTAAAGAGTTTGGAAGTGTCCCAGGGTTATGAAAGGCTTGGATCTGAGGTGAGGATCCAGTCTAGGGTAGGTCCAGTAATGGAGATTTTGTTAGTGCAAGTAGGGCAGGTGACGAGTTGGTGGAAGCCATTAAGACTGATGCTGAGCTTAGGAGATATAGTTGTAAGTTTACTCCAGTCTAGGTTTACGTCACCAAGGACGATTGTTTCATACGCTACATATTGAGTGATCCATGAGAGTATGCTCTCAAGGATAGGAATATTGTACTGAAACTGATGTAATACACTTTTTTCTGGAGCATCTTGGTCAGCCTGCTGGTGGTTCATAGTATATACTGTTTGTTTGCTTCTGGTTACAATAGGAATAGTGTTCCCTAGAGTGATACAGATAGAGGCTATTGCAAATTTTTTGTGCGTGTTTAGGTGACAGTTTAAAATAAGAAGTTCAGCAGGCTCAAAGCTAGGTATAGAAATGGAAAGTGGGGAGAGATTAAGTTGGTCAGAGCAGAGGATGGCAGCACCTCCACCCCTCTTTTTGATTCTGACAGAGCAAAAGATGGTATAACCTGGGGGTAAGACTTTAGTCTTTGTGATGTGCCATTTTAACCAGGTTTCTGACAGGGTTAGGATATGGGGGAGTGCTAGCAATCCAGGAATGCAGTTCTATGATCGTATTTACAAGGCTTTGAATACTTAAAGAGTAGATGTTTACTGTTTTAGGAGAGGGAGAAGGGATGGGGGTTAGGTGTGAGGTATGTGGTAGTTGTGAGAAGTAGTGGAAGGTGGGCCTGGATCGGGATGATGCCCTGTCCAGAAGTGCATCTATGAAAGTAATGTGTAAAAAGTTAATATTTGCAGATAAAAAGAAAAGTGTTTGGAAAGGTGTTAATCTTGAAGAGGTGTGAAGGTGAGAAATAAAGAGATGGAGAGATTAGATGTGAGTGGACAGTGGTGCTGTTAATGTGAGTGATTGAGACGGTGTGTGGTGAGTTTTGATAAAAGTGCAATATGGTAAGAGGTTGACACAAAGGAAGAAGAGAAAAGAGAAGTAAAAAAGATATGCATGGATCATGATGAAAGATAAGCAGCGAGTCAGATATAAGGAGTGAGAGTTTAAAGATAGGCAAGAGTAAGTACCAATAAGGATAGTGAGAAACAGGAGAGCTGCTTACATGAAGTAGGGTTACAGGAGATAGAGGTAAGGTAGGGAGTTACAGGGAGAGGAGAGATATTAAGGGAGACTTGCAGGGAGGAGGTTATGGCAGGAGAGGGAAAGCAAGAAGGATTGTTAATTGATTAAGAGAGCTGACTGGTTTCAGTAATGTGAAGAGGTGTGGTGTAGAGAGTATAAATGTAAGTAAAGTGGGAGTGGGTGAGAATGGTGGAAGGGTAAGGGAGTGGAGTGAGCCCGAGAGCAGCAAAAGGAGCCAGCTGGCCTGGTTTCAGCTAAAATTTGTGAAGGAAAAGTTAAGACAGAGGGAGAAAGAGAAAAAAAAACTGGAGAGGATAAAAAGGGGGAAGAAAGTTACCAGGTAAGGACATACCTTGCTGAACCAGGTAAGGACATACCATGCTGAATACAAAGGTTAGAGCTGAGGCCAGGAAAAGGTAAGACAGTGGAAAACATTGCTGGAAAGACAGATGTGTGCCACTATGGCAATTTGTTACTGCTGATAGAGGCAAGGTAGAGTCTGGGGGGTTGGGACAGTAAAGCAGCAGGATGGGGAGGGACACAGAGGTGGGAGGTGATGTACGGGTGATGTATGGGGAGCTGCTGGGTTGCAGAAGAGTTACAGACAAGTAAGGTAATTAAACATGTTCCATTACATACACCAGGTTTTCAGTTATAGGTCCTGGGGTGTGTAGTTTCAGGCATCCACTGGGAGGAAAGTGAGCTTTCACTTGGCTTGTAGTTTGGACTCTCAGGGACTGACAACCAGAAGCAATGGTTAGTTAACTGGTGTGCTACCTGAATAAAAGGGGTAGAATAAAATATAATTAATGAAGGGAACAGATATGTATTGGTAATATATCTAAGACAGATAAAACTGGAAAGAGTAGGAAGGCAGACAGTCAGCGATAGAAAGAGGAGGATAAATAGAAGATATTAACAGAGGAGGGTATCTTGAGGCAAGAGGTGTTGTAGAAGAGGTGAGGTGTAGACACACAAAGTGGAAGAATATGATATGTTAAATAAGGACAGCAGGTAATAGGCAAGGTGAAAAGGAGGAAAAATAATGTATGACAGATGAGATAGAGAAGGAAAAATAATGAAAGTTAAGTCACAGAACAGTAACCATGTACTACAAATTAATGTATTAAAAACCCACAGTGCATAGTGAGCAACATCATATACGTATTAATGCCAAGCAGATGAAAAACAAGGTTAAATAACAGATACCTAGCTAATGGACCATTCCTATGAATACTAGGGATTAGTCAGAAAGCAAAATATGCAGTAAACAAGCTAACTGTATTTATAGTAAGAGAAGTGCATTTTTATTTGCATGTGATTGTATGGTCATGTTAGAGGATGCAAAAAAGAACTTATTAGACATTATGGGATTGTTTGAATGATTTAGGTTTAAAACTTTTTGCCAACATAAATCAGAGATTATAAGGATATATGAGGGGTGTTTTCCTGGAGCTGCTGAGATGGGAGGGGCAAAAATTATTTTAGGACACAGAGAAATTAGGAAAGAAAGCTGGAAGAATCTTAGCAGTAAGACAAGGACAATGTATAGGCAGGTTTAGAACTTTGGAGCATCAGACCTCAGTGGAGAGATCACCAATTCTGCCACATGGAATGTATTTAAGTTGGCATACCCAGATTAAACCATAAGAAAAAGGGTTATAAGAGATGGGGGGGGGGGCAGAGAGAGAGATAGGTTTGAAAAAGAAAGAACTATACAAATTACACTGGATGAACATAAGTGGAGTTAGAACAGAGTATCCCAAACATTACAAGGTACACTGCAGCCATTACTTTAGTACAGAGAGTGAGGGAAGAAAGATTTAAGTCTGGCATTATGAGAAGGAGGTTGTAAAAGAAGTAATGACAGAACAGATGTGTGGAATGGATAGTACAAAAATGGTAGGATAGGAAGACAGGTGCCAAATTTTGAAGACAGGATGATCAGGTTTATCTGGGGAGCAAGGATACATCAAGTTTGAATAATTGGAAACTACACTTGGTAGTCTGTGAATTCAAACAGTAACATTTGAGAAGGGAGAAGTCTGATGGTCAGAGTTTGGAGAGGTGTAAGATGGATATCGGGCAGCCTTGAGTAATAGGTTGTTTTTCACAGCATCAGTGATTAGGAAGGAAGAAATGAGGTGGAGTGAAGACAGGAAGGGAAGGAATAAAGGGAGTACTGAGAATGTAGGATAAATGGGGTCAGAGAAAGAAAGACAGGACAAGGTTCATTTATAATCAATTAGGAGGATGTCTATACAGTATTGTAAATGTTCTGTTTGGAGAGGTGAATTTTTATAGCACTGCATTTAATAATACTGGAATTTGTTTTGATATATTGTTATATTTGATATATATTGTTTTGATATATTATAGAAAAAAAATGAATAAAGAAAAATGTAATGTCACTAACTACAGACCTATCTTTGGTATGAAGCAACAGTGAAAAGAAAACAATCTAATCGTATACAGACTTTTCAGATAAGAGTTGGCCTTTGACAGATATTAAAAACGCTGCGTATTATGTTATGTAACTTAGAACAGAAGATGTTAAGCCAAATTTTATGCAAATGGATAGAGCACAGTTAAAATGAAAACAAATAACTCTCTACAGTCCCATTAACTTATCCTATGCATGTGAATAAGTTATTTGAGATAGTAAAGACAAATTGGTCTCTTCTGACTGTAAGCTGTCAGATTAAGTAGTTGGTAACTTTCCTAAATTTATATTTAAAAATAAAATGTCACTAAAGAAACAATTATGTGGTTTTCTTGGTTAGGTAAAGTTAAGGGGAGCTGGCCTTCAGTTTGAACTCAGTTTTGACTTAAAAGCAGGACTTTCACCTTCATAGCACAGTCTAAACACAATAGCAATGAAAAGAATTAAGAAGCTGAAAGACATGACTCATGATCCCCCAACACAGTGTTCAGCAGGCACCACTGGAGATGACATGCATCACTGGCAAACCACAATAATGGGACCTAATGACAGTCCTCAACAGGGAGTTGTACTATTTTTGACAATTCACTTTTCAACAGATGGTGGTGCTGCGGTAGCGCTGTCGCCTCACAGTAAGATGCTGTCCGGTTCGACTCTTAGCTAGAGCGTCTTTGGAGTGGAGACATGCGTGAATGGGCGTACCTTCGTTGAAGGTTGTGCATTAGGGCTGGCAACTCAGCATGTAAAATCAACTGCCAATCATTAGCGGACCGGAGTTCCGCTGTGGCAACCCCTAAAAGCCAAAAGAGACAACAATAATTTTTCAACAGATTATCCCTTTAAACCCCCCCAAAAGCTGCATTTACAAAAAAAAATTATCATCCAAATATGAACAGTAATGGTAGCATCTTCCTTGATATTCTATGGTCACCGTGGTCACCAGCACTAATTTCAAAAGTTCTTTTGTCTATCTGTTCAATATTGTAGGATCCAAATCCTGATGATCCATTAGTTACTGAAGTTACACAGATCTACAAAACAGATAAGAGAAAATACAACATAATAGCCTAGGACTGGACTCTGAAGTATGCAATGTGATTTGAAGACATTTGGATATGCCTCTACAAAAAAGAAAAAGTAGGTAGTGTAACCAAAGGCAGAGCACATCAAAGTACAACATTTAGAGAAAGAACAGTTCTGCCACCAATCCTGCTAAAAACGTGAAAACTTTTAATAAAAATAAAACAATGATGAACTAAACCACACTGGCTCATAAACCGAACAGGGGCTTTCGTTGTAATATCTTTTTCAAATCCTAAATGTTAGCCAGTAAAACTTCCTGTTAAATACCTTCATTCTCTGGTATTCAATGCAAGTTCATTATCCACTTCAGGAGCAGGAGAGTTGGTATGTTCAGATGTAGAAGTTGCAAGGCATGTTCTTACATTAACAACTCGAATATCTTTATACATCCTTTAACTAAGAAGAGCTATAAGTTTGAAGGATTTGCAAATTGTCGGAGTAAGAACATCATATATGTGGCAACCTGCAGTCACTGCAAGGCATACTACATAGGAAAAATGAACCAAATGTTTAAAGAACGTATCCTAAAACATTTATCCGACATAAGAAATAAAGTTACTAGCAATGCACTTTATATGCACGTTAGTGCAAATGGTAGCCATTCTTTTAAGTTTATGACACTAACTAGGCTCCATGAAACATTAAGAGGTGGTGATTTAGTAAATCAAACAGAAATTGAAGAAATGAAGTGGATAATGAACCTGCATTCAGATCAGCCACCAGGTCTGAATGCATTTGTTCCTTTAAAACCTGAACTAAAAGGAAAACCTCTTCAGCACTCTAAATAACCTAATTGAAAGGGTGTATACGTTACTATGGCTACTAAGTATCTTTGAATGAGTGAATATCAGAGAATGAAGGTATTTAACAGGAAGTTTTACTGGCTACCATTTAGGATTTGAAAAAGGTATTGCACCGAAAGCGCTTATCCAGTTTATTTCATCATTGTTTTATTTTTATTAAAAGTTTAAGTTTCAAGTTTTTAGCAGGACTGGTGGCAGAACCATTCTTTCTCTATATGCCTCTACAAAAGACAGCTAAGGGGAACTCAAAGAAACAAAAATTATTTTCATTTCCATTTGATTGCTTCTTCTGAGCCCACACCTCATTCTCCCCTGTGCAGACATTTACCTGACCCAGCAGTGCTGTGTATTGTACATATCTGGAATAGCTGAAAAATACATTGCTCCCTCTCAGTACCAGAAATGCCTTCTGATAAAGCAGTGAATCAAGGACCAGTTCTTAATTTATAACCTAGTTGCGAGACCAAGCATTCACCAAGGCTTTCAATTTGGATTTTGGAAAAAAAAGTTGATACGGACGGTGTAAATAAGTTTTTTTTTCCTTTGTTTCCCAGTTTGTTTGCTATTTGGGCGGGAACTGTTTACTTGCATATAAATTGTGGAATTCCTTTATACTCTCTAATTTTTACAATCAGGGTAAAAAGCTTAAAGCTTTTTAGCCCCTTAGGATCTTCATCTTTCATAATTATAAATGACCAGCAGCTGAAAACGTATACTTGCTTATTGTATTCCATCAGTTTGATTCATATCTAATTGGATTTACAGCCGTTAGTACATCAGGTAATATTAAATTTTACTGTCTTTTGGGTTTGTGTGGCATTACATTCAATGAAAAACCTAATGGTTTCTTATGATTTTTTTTAACTGCTTAAATCTGGATGCAAGGCTAAAGGTTAATTTGAAAGAAAACTTGTACATATTTAATCACCCACAAAGCTCATTTGGAGCTTGTATGTTCAAGAATGAATTTATCTGTGTAATAAACCAAATTACTATATTCATTACATGATACATTGCTGTGTGCACAGGGTGAACTAGTTGTATTTTTGTGAATGGTATACCAGTGTGGGGAAATGTACCTTGGCCAGAAAGTGAGCTAATCACACAAGTGAAACTCTTCGACACTGGTAAGTAATGCAAATAGTTGACATTACAGAAATCAGCAAGTCACATCACAGTGTGAATCCTTCCAAGTCCAGTAATTTTCATTGGATTCTTAACAGTTGAGCACTGTACTATAACAGCCCTTGGGAATTCAAAGCTGAAAGATATGGTTATCTTCACAATAGTGCTGGTTTGGCCAGGAGTGCTTCCAATTTATGCCACGTGTCAATACCACACCTCTCAAAACCTGACTCCTTAGTTAACCACTTTTTTCACCTTTATTAACTACTCATCTGTGAATTCAAACTCTTCTACCTACTAGTATGACTAATCATAAAAATATCTTCTAAAAGTCCTCTACTTTGAAACACTTATTTTGATAACACTATTGGGTAATGTGCGTTACACATCCACTCCTAGGATAAAGTTTTGATATAAATCATACTATGTTATTAGAAGTTAGCTACTGACTTATCTTGGTTATATTTAACTGTAACATCTGACCTGTGAACACTACTGTACCTCTTTTATTGTACTCTAATTATGTACTTGTCAAAACTGTCACCTTTATTCATCAGCTGTCAGTCTCATCTTATGTATTCAACTGTGACTCTTCTATTGTATGTGATTGTTAATGTGGAGCTTTTCTCCCTGGGCTTCCACTGAAAATGTGCTCATTACGGCCCAGTGGACCTTCTCAGCAAATAAATGCAAATGAATAAATAAATCTGTAAATTCTTACACATTTAGAAAATTTTGGAATAGTACTAGTAGGTGATCTGTAATAGTACGAGGTGGAATACACCATCTATTTGAATTAGTGACACTTGTTGGGCTGTATCTTGCAGGTGACTAAAACAAGATAATTACCATGTTTTATCTGCATAAACGACTGCCCTTTCAGTTCTCTCTGCTTCAGATACAGTTCCCTAAATCTCGTGCCTTTTTTGTAGATACAAAGTTGTATTGAGTGGTACTTGCTTTAGTGTTGGCCACAGTGTATATATCTCAGTGACTTGCCCTTATTAATTTTGGACCAGGGAGATGCGATAACTGAAACTGAACAGTCATGTTTTGTATTTGGTATTGCAGTGGACATGTTATCTTAAGATTCAAAAAAACATTATTAATAATAATAACAATAAAAGAATAAGAAACAATTATGTTACAGATATGACAAAAATAAATGTGTTATTAGAGGAGGCACATTTCCAAGTCATAACTGTAATTGCTGCAGTTATACAATGAGAAGTTCTTTTATACATCAAACCACTAGCAAGACCACCACCACTAATGTGTATGCAGATTGTGACACTTCTGATTTGATATGTGTAGCTGATTGCTAGGAGTATCCGTGAATCAATCTACGTAAAAAACAGAGACATAGCTTGTATTTAGCAAAGGGGTGACCTCTACAGGTATAAAGCATCTCAGCAGCTCAACAGGTAGCAGACTCATCTTTGGTACAAAAGGATATGGTTCTAGTCCCACACCAGCTGGTTGAATTAAATTTTCCAATTCTGACACATGGGGGGGGGGTATGATGCACTCCTGAGTGCGTTATCCTTTAAAATGAGACCCCATCCCATCTGTCAGAGTTAGTGGTAGCTCAGGTGGACATAAAAGATCCCCTGGCACTTATTGAAGAGGGTAGGGGAAATTTCCCAGGTGCCCTTGGTCAAAGTCTCCCTAGTCAGTATGAATACGGCCTCTGGTCTTCCTTGAAGTGAGACCATTTACTCAGTGGAACTAAGCGAGTCAGCAAAGTGTAAATATAAGTGTTAGGGGGTGCAATCAGCATATCTTAACTGGTCTTCTGTACAACAGAATGCTAGTACTGCATTTGTAGTCAGAACTGAAAAGCTGTACCAGTTGGGTAAGGCATAAACTGTAGCAGTTGCTTTCTAAAAAGTAGCATTTAGTTTATTAGTTTGAAAAGGAAAATAAAACAGTTTTGATGGTCCTCAAATTGCACTGGAGACAACTGCTAGATACACCTCTGGGTAAGACTAACAGAACTTTTAAAGTATGACAAACAGTTCATCTAGTCAAGTTCAAATGACCAACAAAAGGTCATAGTGGCATAATGTTAATAGCATTTTAGAGGTAGTAGTATAAAATTAAGCCAGATGAAGACAAATTAATTTTGGCAAGGGGGAATCTACAACTTCAAAGAAAGTGTTGACTACCCCAAACCCAGAGGTTATATAAACCTAGAGTTTACAGAGTAAAGTTTTTTGGCATCACGCCACTATCACCGTTTTTGATATAAATCACATTGGTCTTTTAATGTGCAACACATTGTTAAGCTGAACAAGGTAAGTAAGATCAGATGAAGAAAAGTATACATTTCTAGATGATGGAACAAAGGGTACAGAATGAGGAAAACTGATATAAATTCATGCTGAGAAGTGTGTGCATCGTAGAGCAGGTAAAGGAAGTCACATGAAGGTGGACAGGTATGTATTAATTTTACCCACAGCATGCATTAATTTTACCCACAGCACTATACTTAGCACTCATGTTGTGTGCATTATAAACATTAAAGCACATACTCATGTGTACATTATAACATTACATGTACATACACAGGAATGTGTGTTTTATAGTATAGTCAGGAAATGTTATCTACGTAAATTACATGCTCACAGAGAATCACACCCACGGTCTACAGGACAATGCTCAACAGCAGTTTATAGCCTTAATCCTCTGTGCTGAAGTAAGACAACTATCTGGATTCTACAGTGATCTGAAGTTAATGAGACTAGCAGATGCAACAAAGGGCTATCCATACTCCATATGGGGAAGAACGACACCTTTTAGAAAGAAGAACCTAGGTAGAGGGCCGAGAAAAATTAGAAACAGAACTAAACAGACGAGTTTAATATGGCTGGAGATGTTAGAACTGCATTTAGGTGGTGGGAGAACATTAACATCTGATTATGTCACGGCCCTACATATGTAAAAGTGACTGTTCCTGTGCATACCTTATTACAAGCAGTAGGTACCACTTTGGTAGAGGGTGTGAATGGTTTGCTTAAGTGCCATGTGGAACCGTTTCAGTTACTGAGAAGCTCATTTAAATGAATTTCATTTTAACCCAGAAGTAAATGAATGCAAGATCAGAAGAGAGATCAAGGGTCAGATGTGCAGATAAGTGGTTACCTCTCAGAAATTACATCAATTAAAGAGATCGGTGTCAATCATATCATAAGACAGCTGACAGAAATGGTAAACCGTGCTCTAGCATACAAGTAGGGATATGGAGGGAAAAAAGTAAATTGGAGGATGCAGTTAGAACTCTTGTACCTACATGGAATGTACTTAGAAACCCAGTTAGGGAAGGAAGCCATCTGTTGCTTCATTTGTATTTTTTAGCATAGCATGAGGAAAAAGTTAATGGCTTTCTTCATTTCTAAACACACAGCTCATTAAAGTAAACACTGGTCAGTATTTAGACACAGAAAATGAGAAACTATAAATGCTGCTGCCAGGCTCATACATGCCTCGGCAATTAGACCAAAAAGGATAGAGATACGAACTTGGTGTTCTATGTTTCGAGGTAGTGGGTGGAAACATGACATATTTAGCTTTAATTGTCTTAAAAGTCATTTTGGGGGATCCAAAAGATTCTCAGGCAGCTAAAGATCTCAGAGTGCACTCTTTAGAAAGCAATCTAGTGTCTTTACGTATGTTTTGCTGATATTTCTTCCAAACACAGTATGCATTGTTACATGTCTACCACAGCTGTGATCTAGTGCAATAAGGAATTTAATCCTAACAGTGGATTCACCTTGAACTGTTATGGCAGAGAGTTAGTTTTGTACTTTACATATATGGTTACAGTTTAGAAGAGTGAACTGTCAAATGAGCGAATGCTTTTGTTGTACTAAGGGCAGATTCTCAGAAAAGTAAACGGCCTGGAAACGTATTTCAGCCTGCTGATTTTTGTGCAATATTGCTTTGCAGTGGGGTCAGACAGCTTGCCATTACCCTCATTGTGCGATCAAGAGTTAGCAAAGGGTGCTGGGGGTGCAGAGGGGGCTTGCCACCTGCCAAAATATTAGTTTTGTTTTTTTCTAATTTTGATCCTTTTCGATTCACTCTGAAATGATCACATTTGGATGACACTCTGAGCATTTGATATCTGATGATATACTCATACGCATGCGTGTGCTCATTAGTAAGTATTGCATTGCACTGGGATGTTACAAATGACCAAATACATGCTACAAACCTACAATGTAGTTAAATGTTACCTTGTGTAACAAACTAATCAGATATTTCTTCCATAACTGAAGTTCTCTCTCTCTTCCTCACTCATCGTGTCTAAGCATATGACTTTGCTGGAGGGATTGAAGCATTTCCAAAGATAAGAGCATGCCTTCCTTAAGCCACCCATACTTCCTTAAAGTGCTACACAGCCTCCAAGCATTCAGTCCTGTGTGAACTCAAAGGATCTTAACTTCCACTGAAACATGAATAGGACTAGCTGGCAAGATGGATTTATATTCCACAGAATCCCTCTTATAGGCAAGGACTTAATTTGGCTATAAAGCAAAGAAGCTCCCTGGCTCTTTTAAAGCATAACTGGACAAATGGATGTGCAATTTTAAATAGACATGGGGTCTTACCCTTCAAACTCTTATTGATTCATATCTGGTTTTAATCCCTTTCAATTTGCAACACCAATGGGTAACTACAACTGGGGATATCTTGGGTAGGTTACTATAGTGGGTCCTCTGGATCAGCAGCCTAGTATTAACCTAGGAACTGAACCAAACTAACTACTTTCACAGAGGGCTTATCTTCTCTTGATATACAAGTAGAAAATGACACTGATCACCAAGGAAATGGTCAATGACCAAGGCATTTGGTATTCAGCTGCACTTGTTGGTGAGTATCCTGTGGAGGGACAAGACAACCTGTAGCTGCATTAGACCATTCTGGCTGAGATCAGTTGGGCTACGTTAAACAGCAGAACCCTCAGAATGGATTTAGACATCACCTACGCACTAAAACACACTAGAACTCTGGACTAGGCCAAAAGAATTTGGGGAATATTACTGATTTATAAAAAAAAAAAAAAAAAAACTGAAGGTGAACATAGATGTGATATGAAGTCTGATATTCTCTAGTTCTCTCTGTGTGTAAACTGTACATAAGAAACGGACTAAACGCATTATATCAAGGCAGACTGCAGACAGTCTATATTACACTGTCTACTGTCTAACAATATTATTCATCTGTTTCAATAACTATATGCTCCAAAGAAAGTTTTCCTTATTAACTATAAGAATCTCTAGGCATTCTAAAGTTTGGAGGTATTGACTCTCCATTTTGAGGGGAAGCCATTATTGATTCTCCAACTGATGTAGACATTCTACAAAAAGGCCTCACTGACACCAACGACTGGTGCCAGAACCATGGCCTTAAGCTCAATGCCAAGAAGTGCATCGTCATTCCCTTTGGGAAAAATTTGGTGCCCATGAACTACCACATAGGCGGTAGTCCACTAAACTCCAAAGGTGTGCTAAGAGCCCTGGGGACACAAGTTGACAGCAACCTCTCCTTTGATAACTACATTGCCACTGTCATCGGAAAGTCCTTCTATGTGGCACATCTCATTACAAAAGGTTTCTCATCCAGGAAGAAGGAGGTCATAATCCCTCTCTACTCATCCCTCATTAGACCTACTATAGAATACAATGCCTCATTTGGTATGTACCTCACCAGACACCTACAACTGGAAAGGCCACAAAAATACCTCACTAAGATCATCTTGGGCCTTAGACACACACCCTATATGGACAGATGCAAAACAACTCAAGCTATACTTGGTCTCTTATTGCCTACTTAGAGGCGATCTCTACTTGACCTACAAAGCCATGTCTGACCCTGAGCTGCCAGATATGATACACCTAAAGAAATCCCAATTCCTCCATGCCACATGCTCCATGGACTTAAACCTCATTACAACAATAAACAGAAGGTGCTCAAGGGACAGTTTCCAAACCCAGACACTTCACATACTCTGGAACAAATTTCCCATTCACATCAAGCAGAGCACTTCACTGGCCCTCCAAGAGAAATCTTGACGAATAGACTGGCAATAGGAAGTTCACCCCTGGGATCACTTCAGTGGCCTAGATCTGACAGGGGCACTGGGAACTAACTTTGGATGGCATGATGCCAGGGAATCTTCTTGGGCTAGGCTTATATAGGCTCCAGGGCCATTAGCCTAGTACACACCTATGAACCTATGATATTACACAGCAATTTTATTATTATTAATGGGAGGGTGGCATAAAAGTTAAAGCATTTACCTTATAGACATAAGGTGCTGGGTTTGATTCTCACATAGGGTAGTTTGCTAGGCTTAAAATGGCCCACAAGGGCAGTTAGCCTAGTACTAATCTATGAACAATAAATATAAAGAAAATAATTTAATAACTATCTTAACTACCCTACTGTTTATACTCGTAGGTGCAACAGAATGCCAATGTCTGCTTAAACCCAGCAACAGAACAAATGTTACACTTCCATGTCAAACAATATTACAAACTCCAACATATTCAAATATTTAAAATTTTTCAGTATACTTGCTCACCTATATTAAAATACCCATACAAGAAAAAAACATGAGAGAAAGTAATACAAAGTTTGACCTACTCACACACTCTTCATAAATCTAGGATTCCTTGGTGACAAAGAAATCCCAGACTTAGAAAAGTTGACTAAATTGCCTCTGCCCACTCCACAACTCATGTCTTAAATAAATAAATAAAAGCAAATATGGCTCAGATCAAAAGTAAATTATGGAGAGACTGCCCTACCAAGCTGCAACATACTAAGTTTAGCTCATCTACCCAGAAAAAGCTGGATCACTAGAATTAATTTGTACAAGTAAATTATAATTTACAAGAAATCCACTAACAATATTAAAATTTGATATCTGAACTACCTTTACGGCACTTTAGATTAAACATAAAATGCTATACACTACGACTACATACGCAACTCCTACACAAAACCATTAAAGTATTATTAATTTATAAAATATTTTCATGGATAAACAAATATAGAACATAACCTAATATTAGAGGATATTAATACAGACGGGCTGACACAACAGTGAACATAAATGATAAAAAATATTTAAAACCTTGGCGAGATGATTGCCACTGCGGAAGTAACATCCTGACCCCATGTGCAAAATGGGAGAAACGGTTGAGGATGGCTTGATGGACTGACCAGTTTTCAAGCCTATACATTTATCTAAAATCAACATGGAAACCAGTTTAGTTATTAGCTTCCAGCTTAATAATACCAGAGTATAATTAAAAGACACAATGCCATTTGATTCAATGAGCAATCACAATCCAATATGTGCAATATGGATTAAAAACCCTAATGCACAAAACATCCCATAGTGTCTGGAACAAAGTAAATTCTCAGAAGAACATTTCAACAATCTGTTAACACAGAGTAACTGGACACAAATCAAATACCCCCACTAGATAATGCTATAATATATTTTCATAAAAATTTTCTAAAGATCCTTAAATCTGCTGACCCATGAGAAGTAAATGGATAAAATTTAGGCAGTCTCCATAGCAAAAACTAAACACAAAATAATGCTTCAGACAAAACACAGAATTTATGGAACACAGACTTAAAAACAATGGTTACAACATAGTTTACAGTCCAAAATCTGGCAGGCATTCTATGGCAGGTTAGACTAAAATCTGATTTCTTTCCAGGACTTAATGATCGTATTAACTTGAAGTGCTTTTTAAAACACCGTAAATTAGTTATGCATAAAGGTATAGATTTAATGTCTTTTTTTAATGCATAAGCATTTTTAATATTATTAACATTTTCAATTTCATGTATTTAATTTAGATCAATTGAGTTTTAATTGATTGGGGTATTTAAACCTGTTTGAATTTTGTATTCGTTGTATTCTGATGAAGTTGTGACGAAAGCGGAAATTAAATTCTCATACGCTATTACCTGTGGTTTGTGAACTGTTTACAAGCGACCTTCTGCTATTCTTGTTTTTTTACAGTTTTTTGGAGTCATTTGGTGTCTTTTGTTTGGTTTGCGTTTTTTGCCTTACCATGGCAGAGGTTGCTGATGATACTTTGTTGAACTTGTCGGTACATTCCACACCGACATCAAGAACCGATAAAGGAACTGATAAAATTAACCGTTTGCTCGTTTCCACTTTGCTTGATATTCAATGTTCATTGAAATTTCTGGTGGCGAAGGCCAGCAGTTCGACCGAGTCTATTCAAGCGTCTAGCCCAGTCGGGGCTTGTGGTGAATTACCAACTGTCATCAACCTGGGACGTCCGGATTTGCGATGCGCAACTAAACAACGTGTTTAAAATAATTCCTGTAGTTCTGACAATGCCAGTTGTGCTGTTCTTCTTAACCGGAATGATAATCCCTTTAATATGTTCAAGCGGAGTTCTTTGATGAACGACAACAGCCAGTTAAACAGTCAACGTGAACTTTTACTAAAGCTACTTAAAAGGTACAAGTCTTTGGACTTAGAGAACTGCTATTTTGCAAAATGTATTGAACTTGGTGTTGTGCCTAAGGGTTTATGCTTCTTCAAGTGCCCCAGTGGTGTTAATTTGGGACACCCTATGTTTGATTCATTAGTTGTTTTTTTCAACGAAGCTGGGCTTCGTTTTTTACAGTTGTTAATTGATAATAACATTGAAAAAATGTCTCTAATAATGAATGATATCAAAGAAATAGAGTCTTTTTTTAGAAGGAGACTGAGGATGAATTAAACACCTTATTTTCATTTTTGACTAAGGAACTATTTCAGCATTCCAAAGATGTTACTAGTAGGAAGCAATCTAAAATGGAAAGAGATATTGCATCCTACCACAATAAGACTGCTTACAATCATTATGCTCCCAATCAGCGTAATCATGATATTCAGAGACAAGGCACCTTTTTTAGTAGGCGCAATTTTGCTGGGGCTGTTTCTAACATTCAAGATGGCAGTTCTAAATCTATTACAGCCACTTATGTGCCTAATAATGAACATAGCGGTTATAATGTTGACTTTCCACCTTTGGTTCCTGCTGTTCCACCATTTGCCGATATTTTACATAAGACATCAGAGAAACATTCCACTGTTAGTCAAGAAGTTGTTATGGGAGTTGACAACCCCACCGACAGCTTGGGCACCAATAAAAGTAATAAAAGGAAATTGTTATCTACTTCTACTGAGCCTTGTGAACAACAACAAAAAAGGTCATATTGTTGACAGCACAAAAAGCTCCATTTTGACTAGAAGTCGTACTTTTTTGGGCTCGAATTCGTCGGGGGACGAAGCCTAATCGGTCATTCAGACAGTTTTGGCATCATAAATTTATCTGAACATTCATTTAGCAACTCTGAACTTCCTGTTTTAAAGTATGGTCTTAATTTCATCCCCAGCCATAGGGCAAATTATAGCAAAACTATTATCGATTTGAAGAAGTTTACAAGAAAATTAAACCTGTCTTTTCTTATGCACGATATACCTGACGTTAAGGAATATGTTAGTAAGCCTTCTTGTTATACCCCTATTCTTCATCATACTATTAAGACCTTTGAAGATTTATGTATTAAAGACATTGATAATTTATTTAAGGCTAATGATTATGTTTGTGACAACTTGTCTGTTCAAGAAAGGAAAGCCTTACAGAATTTAAGCGCCCTTACAGGGCAATTAAGATTCATGAAAAGCGATAAGGGTTCTAATATTGTTATTATGGATCATGAACGTTATAATTCTGACATGTTAAAGATGTTAGACAATTCTTGTGAATATGAACCTATTGCTTTTTTTGATATTTTAAGATGTTTTCGGTTAGTACATTCACACCTATAGGATGCCCTTATGTCTGGTGAGATTAATTTCAGTTTGTACAATTTTTGTTTTATTGAAAAACCTAAAATTGGAGTCATATTTGGAGTTCCAAAAACACACAAGGATTTACTTGATCCACCGTTACGTCCTATAGTGTCTTCCCCACATTCAGTCACTGAGGGAATCTCCCTCATTATTGACACTGTATTGGGGCCATTATTAAATGAGAATTTGTCTTTTATCAGGGATTCTTGGCACTTTTTGGAAAAAATTAGAGTTTTTTCTGATGAGTTATCTTTTGATCCCACTAAACATGTCATTTTTACTATGGACGTCATTTCATTGTATACATGCATACCTCACGAGGAGGGTGTGGATTCAGTTCGCAGTTATTTAGTTAAAAAGAACCTTTTTAATAATTCTATTATTACTGTAGTCTGTAGGTTTTTGGACATAATTTTAGAAAATAATTTTTTCATGTTTGGAAATACATATTATAAGCAAAAACGTGGTGTGGCTATGGGGTCTCCTGCAGCCCCCGCCTATGCCAATCTTGTTATGGCCTGGTGGGAACTAGAGTTCATTCCTACTTTAAAAGAGAAGTTTAACATCCTCTTTTTTTGTAGATTTATTGATGATTTGTTTTTTTATCATCGAGGGCAGTAATGACACTGTTTATACTTTAATTAGTCATGTTAATTCTTTTTCTAGTTACCTCAAATTTACGCTAGGTGATGTTGGGTTAGCTGTTAATTTTCTGGATACCCACATTTGGTGGGATTCAGAAGAGCAAAAATTTCAAAGCAAAATTCACAGAAAGGAGACTTTCACTAATGGATACCTACATAACAGTAGTGGTCATCCTAAACATATCACAAGAAATATTCCCAGAGGGCAATTTATTCGAGCTAGTCGGATGACTACTAAGGAAGATATATTAATTTCTGAATTTCATTTTATTGTTTCTTTATTTATACAGAGAGGTTATGATGATAAGTTATTATTTGAAACAGGGAATGAAGTTTATAATAAACGTTTTACCCATTTTCCTCCTATTCTTAATGGGTCTTATAATATTCAGAATACATTTAAGATGGGCACACACAATAATATTAGTAATGACATCTTTTGTTCTCTGGATATGAGTAGTGATATTTATAAAATTAAAAGTATTCTTCAGAATAAATGGAAAGTTATTCAAGGTAATCGAGACATTTTCCAGATTGTTGGCTCTGAACCCAAATTTGTGTTTCGTAAAAACAACACTATTAAAAGTATTTTGGAGTTTCATGTTAAAAACCACTCTCCAGCTTTGATAAGGAAGAAAGGCATGTTTCGGTGTCAGCATTGCAACATTTGCCGTTACATCTCGGAGGGACCCTACATCAACATCATTACTTCAGATAAAATCATAGAAGTATCTGAATTTGTTGATTGTAATACCTGCAGTGTTGCATATGTTAGTATGTGTTCCACTTGCCCTGCCTTCTACGTAGGTATGACCACGAGAACTTTAGCCACCCGCATTAAAGAACATTTGTATGCTATTAAAACTAAAGATCATAATAATGCTTTATATAAGCATTCCATTATGTGTACTACTTACAAGAAATTTTTATTTTCTGTTTTGGAAATATGTAAATCAGACAAGTGGGCTGGGGATTTTAAGAATTACATTGAACAGCGGGAGTCTTTATGGCAGGTTAGACTAAAATCTGATTTCTTTCCAGGACTTAATTATGGTATTAATGATGGTATTAACTTGGTGTTTTTTAAAACACCGTAAATTAGTTATGCATAAAGATATAGATTTAATGTCTTTTTTTAATGCATAAGCATTTTTAATATTATTAACATTTTCAATTGTATGTATATGATTTAGATTAATTGAGTTTTAATTGACTGGGGTATTTAAACCTGTTTGAACTTTGTATTTGTTGTATTCTGATGAAGTTGTGACGAAAGCAGAAATTAAATTCTCATACGCTATTACCTGTGGTTTGTGAACTGTTTACCAGCGACCTTCTGCTATTTCTGTTTTTTTACTATAATATATTTTCATAAAAATTTTCTAAAGATCCTAAAATCTGCTGACCCATGAGAAGTAAATGGATAAAATTTAGGCAGTCTCCATAGCAAAAACTAAACACAAAATAATGCTTCAGACAAAACACAGACTTAAAAACAATGGTTACAACATAGTGTACAGTCCAAAATCTGGCAGGCATTCTATGCTCCAGAAATGGGACAGTCAAATCAAATCATACCTTTTTAGGCAAGTAACCCAAGCATTGTTATTTTTTTAACATCTTTACTGAATCACTTAAGACGTAGGCATCATACATTTATACAAAAGAAACAAACCATATTAACATGCCCCCACTTACAAACATTAACACTTAACATGTATTCTTTTTTCTTTTTAATAACTATCACCAATCCAGCATTGCATAAATTGTTCAATTCCTGCCCTCCCTTAAATCTCACTCCTCCTCCAAAACATTACTCTTCATGTATTGTTCCCACAAGTTCAGTTTCTTCTATGTAATTTGCTCTTACCCTTTTCTAAATATCCCACGTCCAATCCAAGAAGCTCACTGGTGGTACACTATGCCTCCCATAATCAGTGGGACATGTACTTATGGAGCCTACAGATAGCATACAAAATAGCAGTGATACAAAATGGCAATGCTTACTGTTATTCCCCAATCATATTCCAAGGATTCTTCTTCAGGTAGATGCCAAATGTTGGAAGTGATAGGGAAGAAAGAGGCAACTGGGAACATATGTTTTGGCAGACTTCAAAAATTCCCTACAGAGTATTCTATCAGAAATATTGGGCGAGTAAATGGGTATAACTTGGGAAATTATTTGAGCTGAGCTACAGGACTTTAAATTGCCTAGAAATAGTAAGGCATTAAGTTTAATTCTGTTGGCTACCAGAAAAACAATTACTAGAAATTGATAATCCAGCTGTATTTGGAGCATTGAATATTGTAACAGAGAAAAAAATGGAAGGGTCATCTTTAAAAAAAAAAAACGGGTAGGAGAAATAACATGGAAAATGGAAATTGTGGGAACAATACATACAGAACATTTTGGAGGAGGAGTGAGGTTTTAAAGGAAGGCAAGAACTGAGCAATTTATGTAATGTGGGATTAATGATGGTTGTACTATACATGTTATGTATCATGTCTGGAACTGGCAACATTGTTTGTTTTCCATTATATTAACTGTATTTTGCCTGTCTGTTAAGTGATACTTCAATGAAGGTGTTAAATAAAATGCACAGGTTACTTGTCTATCTCTACTACACTGCTTCCTCTTACCCTTAAAGTGTATGGTGGGTACATTATATCCATCTATACACCTAAACAATCACAGGGACAGTAATGTCAAACTAGGCTATTGTCTGACCACCTCATTTCAATTAATGGGTCAGCTCTTAAAGATTTTGCAAGACTTTAACCTGAATATACATGATCACATGTTTGATTACCTTCAACGTGCCTCTAAGACAGTTTAGATGCTCAAATAATACTAAGCCCTAAACTCTTCAATTTAGCTTGTTCACACTGTTTTTCAGGCATTAAACAAATTAGCCCCTCAGGATTTATACAGTGCTCTTTGTAATGTTTGTTTTATCCCTGTGCAAGAGTTTGACTCGTCTCCAATTTTCAAGATACTTGCACATCAGAAAGTGTTATCTTATGCAGAATAATTGGTAATTCTTCATTTAAGCGGTGGTGCAGCGGTAGCGTTGTTGCCTCACAGCAAGAGGTTCTCCCGTTCGATTCTTGGCTGGAGTGCCTTCTGTGTGGAGTCTGCATGTCCTCCCCGCGGTCGAGTGGCGTTCAAAAGCCATGCGTAGAATGGGAGTGCCTTTGCTGAAGGTTGGGCATCGAGCTGGCACCTCGGCACCAGTAAAAAAATCTACTACTGCCAATCATTAGCAGACCGGAGTGCCGTTGTGACGACCACTAACTGGGAAAAGCCGAAAGAAGAACAACAACCACCTAAACTTACGAAATACCTATAAGAAATCATATATAATGATTATGACATGGGAAATAGTATTTCAAAATTTTAAAAGATATTGATAAATTATAAAACACCCAAATCCTCATATTGGAATTATATAACAAAAGGACCCTCATTATAGCTAACTGAAGAAATTAAATCAACTATTTTATTATCAATAAAACATATATTCTTTACACAATACTGCAAAGTTTTTAATTGGAAATGCATGCACAGAGCATTCTTAACTCCAGATAGAATTACTAAAATTAATTCTTCCACAAAGGGAATATGTTGGAGGGGTGAGCAAATACACAATGCAGATTGGAATCACATTTTTTTCTGACTGTGTTAAAATTAAGCCATTTTTGAATGGTATTAAAAACTTTTTACAAGCTTTATTTTTTAATGAATCGTTTAACTTATCTAAAGCTCTAGTACTATTATTAAATGTGTACGAAGGTCCTCATTTGAATGAGCCAAATATGTATCTAGTATGAACAACACTTGCAGAAGTGTATAACAAAAAGATGTAATACAGACACAATACTGACTTTGGAAGACTTCTACAGCCTAATGAAGACCACAGCATTGTTGGAAATTAAAATTAAAGAATGAAGGATTCATCCTAAGATATTTATTAACAATCCATGGAAAAAAGTCTCATCATTGATTGACACTTTACAATAACTAAACACGATACACTCTGATAACTGGATTGTTATACCAACAAAGTAATTGTATATATTGAGCTCTGTTATAGTATCAGGCTGATGTAAATAGCATGCACAGTTATTTAAGAAATTATATACAAACACTATGGAATTTATTCAACTATATTTAAAAAATAAAACATTTTTGGGGAAAAAAATAAAGTGTTATCTTATCAAAAGCCATTATAATCTTACTCATTATTTGAAATGAAGAATATATGCCGGACAATGTTTGCATCATCTGTTCTTGATTCCAGGTTTTATAAGTAAGAGACGTACATGTAACATATGTTGGTGTTTCTGTGCAGATTGTACCTCTTCTACATGGGAGCATATAATCTGGGATTGTTCTTTAAACCTCTTTGGTCCAACTTCAGCACTGTGTGCAACTGTTCACAGCCAGAATTTTTTTTGCCAATGTCACATTTAACTTTTAAAATGGATATCCTGATAAAAGACAATGCCTATACTAAAAAAGGATGGGGGGGGGGGGCATACTGAAAACTGTATGCATGGAAAACTTCGAGTTAACACAAGGAAATTTAATACTCTGATGGGAAAATCCTCCAAATTTGCAGAAACAAAAAGCAGTAAAAGAAAACCTTGTGCTGTGTTTTTTCATCTATTAAACTTCTGCACAACTTGAGACATGTTAGGAAATAGGGAGGCGCATTAGGCTAGGGACACTTACATGCTGAGCATACCATGGCTGTGTTCAACAGTCCTAACAGTTTATGGCAGATGGAACTCTTGTCAGATTCATCAGTTCAATTCACAAGTTAGCATCTGAGATTGCCCATACAATACACATCTTACATACAGGATCACTGCTCCAATCCTTAGAATTACAGCATTCTAGCCACGCTTCAAAAAGACTCATGAGCCTCTAATAGCATAACACCCCCTGTATCGTTCAGAATTTTTGTCTTGAAAAATATGAAGAAAAAACACAAATGGACAGTAACCCAACATCATACATCACCTGTAAACATCTGTCAAACTTTTTTTTTTCCAATAACTTTTACCTTGGTAATCTCCTTTGCTCCACACCAGTATGAGCAGCATCCCTTCTGCTGGAATATCATTTAACTAACCTAGTGTGTGAGCTGGTTGAGGTACCATTTTAGGCACAGTCTAGGCCAAAGGTATGACCACCTATGATACAACATATTAAAATACAAGATACATAACATTCAAACTAAATGCAGCCCAGTGCACACTTAAATGCCTTACATAGTTACTGTATTACATAAAGGACTACAGAAATAACAGAAATAAGGAATCAGAATAAAAGTTTCAGAATAAAAGTTTCAATGTACCTTCACAATGAGATGAACTAAATGATATCAGCCATCAAACAAGGTTTACAGACATAACGGGATCAAAGACAATACAACACTAATATGACCAGTTATGTTCTAGAGGCACACACATGTTCAATCATCATCTCTGCAGCAGTGATAATAAATGGTCCAGTACCTTGGTTTTAAATCTCTGGGTTGTTCCCCACAGCATACAAAAGCTGGATGCAAGTTGAGTGTGCCTTTTCTTTAGGTCTTTTGACTTCTATCTTCTTAAGAGAGGACAATGCTCCACAGAAACTGAAGCCTTTGGTTAAGATCATTCTGGTGCAAAGACATGCCACAATGGCTGCTGATTGGTTGGCAGGGTGAAGTTCAGATTGCTGATAATACGGATGGGATACCAAACATCTTCTCTTCCTACCGGCTTGACTCTGGAAAGAGAACCCATCATACTTTACAAATGTAGAAGGGCCTAAGTAGTAATAACTTGACTCCCTGGTCATAAAAACAGCCTTCTGGCCAGAATATTCATTCTGACATAATGATGAAATTTACAGGCCCCCAATGTCAATAACACAGTGATAAATTAGTAGGTCTGCTGTCACAGCAGTCTAGGAGAATAATACTGTGAAGAACTGATCTGGCTGAAACCTGTTCTGTTGAATAAAGTTTAGGCAAAGTCCCACTGTGATAAAAATAATAAAAGAGTGCAGTAAAGGTGACTGTCTAGGCAAAGCTTGTCATTCCTAAATATGTTCATAGGTGGTCCACTGGAAGGCACTAACACTGCTACAGATGCAAAAGTTACTTTAGGTATAAAATATTATCAGAGGACTGCCATTTGCAAACTGCATTTTTTAATAATGTAGCTGCCAAATATAACAGAAAAATGCAGAAAAGTAAAGTTCACATACTGTATTAGTTTAAGACAAATGTACACAATTATTTTTCTAGCTATAATGTTTCTACTTTGACAGTTTCAAACTGCGACGGAGTGATAAAAGCTCATGTCAATATACTAGCATTTCTCATTCTTATTCTTTAAACCTGTTGTTTTGGGAAAGAATAACATTTGTTTCATATGAATAAGAAAGTATTCGCCAATGTTGGCTGCTGACTTGTACTGCATACACACTCTAACATTGTGCAAAGACGTGTGCTCAGCCAAATAATGACATTTGTATATATACTGATGAAGAAGGAAAGGTAATAGTACTAAGCAACCCTGCCCCATAGCTATCCTTAGCAAGTAAACTCATGAAGCAAAAAGCATGGAAGCTCTGGTAAAAAAAAATAAGTAATTAATTAAAATAAACCTTCCAACTTTATTAACATATAACCAAAAAAGGGTTTTCACCTCCAAAAAATAATAAACACAAGGCGTAGTTCCAGGACAATAAAGGCCGTCTTCCACAAGTACAAGGACTTCCTTCCACAAATGTTTCGTAATGTTGTATCCGTTCCACTACTCTTACAAGAACCGAATCCAAAATGTTGTAATAAACCACTTTAATATAAAATAACTTAAAATAAATAAAAAAAAGTTAACACAGATTAAGCGCTTTCATCTCTCCACAGAGACTTCATCAGAATCCCTATCCCTTCTTAACCTAGCTTCTACTACTCTTTCCCATAACTTCATGCTGTGACTATAAATTTAATCCCTCTGTAGTTATTACAGCTCTGCACATCACCCTTATTCTTAAAAATCTGTACCAAAAAACTTTCTCCATTCCTCAGGCATCCTCTCACTTTCCAAAATTTCATCAAACAATCTGGTTAAAAACTCCACTGCCATTTCACCTAAATACATCCATGCTTCCACAGGTATGTCATCTGGACCAACAGCCTTTCCATTCTTCATCCTCTTCATAGCCATCCTTACTTCCTCCTTGCTAATCCATTGCACCTCATGATTCACTATCCCCACATCATCCAACTTGTCTCCCTCTCATTCTCTTCATTCATCAACCCCTCAAAGTACTCCTTCCATCTGCTCAACACACTCTCCTCACTTGTGAGTATGTTTCCCTCATTATCCTTTATCACCTTTACCTGCTGCACATATTTCCTAGCTCAGTCCCTCTGTCTAGCCAATCTGTACAAGTCCTTTTCTCCCTCCTTAGTGTCCAACCTTTCATACAACTCTTCATATGCCTTATCTTTAGCCTTCGCCACCTCTCTCTTTGCCATGCACCTCATCTCCTTATACTCCTGTCTACTTTCTTCATCTCTCGGACAATCCCACTTCTTCTTTGCCATCCTCATTTCTCTATACTCCCTCATTCCAACATGTCTCCTTACCATCCTTCCTCCATCCAGATGTCATACCAAGCACCTTTCTAGCAGTCTCTCTTACTAACTCTGCTGTAGTTACCCAGCTATTTGGTAACTCTTCACTGCCACCCAGTGCCTGTCTTAACTCTTCCCTGAACTCCACCTCACAATTACCCTTTTTCAATTTCCACCATTTGATCCTTGGTTCTGCCATCACACTAATCCACCTCTTCTTGACCAGCAACGTCATCCTACAAACCACCATACTGCTGCCCAACTACACTTTCCCCGGTTACCACTTTACAGTCTCCAATCTCCTTCAAACTGGCCCTCCTACATAAGATATAATCCACCTGTGTGCATCTTCCTCCACTCTTGTATGTCACCCTAAGCTCCTCCCTCTTGTTAAAATATGTATTCACCACAGCCATGTCCATCCTTTTCGCACAATCCACCACCATCTGACCTTCTGCATTCCTTTGTTTAACACCATACCTACCCATCACTTCCTCATCCCCTCTGTTCCCTTCACCAACACGGCCACTGAAATCTGCTCCAATCACCACTCTCTCACCCTTGGGTACAGTCATCACGACTTCATCCAACTCACTCCAAAATCTTTCTTTCTCTACCATCGCACACCCAACTTGTGGAGCATATGCACTAACAACATTCATCATTACACCATCAATTTCCAGCTTCATAAACATCACTCTATCCGACACTCTTTTCACCTCCAAAACACTCTTGGCATACTGTTCCTTCAGGATAACTCCTACGCCATTTCTCCTCCCATCCACACCATGATAAAACAATTTGAACCCACCTCCAATACACCTAGCCTTACACCCCTTCCATCTGGTCTCTTGCACACACAATGTACCTACCTTCCTTCTGTCCATCATATCAGCTAGCTCTCTCCCTATACCAGTCATACTGCCAACATTCAAAGTTCTGACCCTCACTACCACAGTCCTAGCCTTTCTCCTCTCTTCCTGCCTTCGGCCATGCCTTCCACCTCCTCTCCTCCTTTGGCCAACAGTAGCCCAATTTCCGCCAGCACCCTGTTGACTAACAGTACTGGTGGCAGTCGTTGTTAACCTGGGCCTCGACCGATGCGGTATGTAAATATTTACTGGTGTCTGCATGAATAATTTGGCCAAGTTTTACACCGGATACCCTTTCTGATAAAACCCTCCCCATTTAGCCGGGCTTGGGACTAGCACAAAGAAATGCACTGGCTTGTGCATTGGACCTTGATAGATTCCAGGGTGTTCATAAATGAAAAACTTCCCTCACTACAGAAAAAAAAACATTCATTATTCCATTGCACAAGGAAAGAATCCATAGTCCAATTGCCATTTTATCTTTCCTATCAAAAAATATTTGAATAATGCGGTCATACAAAACTATAACCAGCCTCTACCTTCAACCCAACACAGCTGCCATCCAGCACAGCTACTATAATAACGGTCTTAATTTTATATGAATAATCTAATTAGGAAGTAATTAGCAAGTATTACAGGTCTGTTCATGTACATTAATGAATATCCGTTTAAAAATGTACTCCCTGGGCCACAGCTGAAAAGGCATTGTTGATCAATCCAGTTAGACAAACCCAGTAAACAAAAATGAAATAAAATAGTATGAATTCTGAATACTTGCTACCACTTTCTTAGTGGGAGGGGACATTTGTAATAAAAAGAATATGTATTTTAACATTTTTCATATCAAACAGTGCATAAAGTAAAAAGCTCCAACATGTATGTGAGTATGCTGGGATCTACCAACCACCAGTCTACATCTGAGGCCGCAGGAGTGAAATAAAAGTATGTATTCATAAGGGGCAACATTATGATTTGTGTTGTCCACACTAATTATGATCTCTCCTCATGAACTAATAGTTAAAAGTACTTGTGTCTTTCTTGGAATGTGACTGTTATGCAATGCAGAAGGCTCAAACAGGCTTCAGAAACTAAAATCTGGACCTCACCTCCCATCTTGCTGCCCTAAACCCCAACTCTCACCCCCACTGTATTACTGTTAAAGAAAAATAAAAAATAAAAAAACATGTTAGTTTTAAGCTCTGTAATTCTGAGATGCAGTGAGTCTAGTTCCCAGAGTGTGGGAGCAGGAAAGCAAGACAGGGTGAATGAAATTATTTAAGAGCGGTGTTCACACTCTTAAGCAGATTCACAGAGGAGCATCCTCTGTACTACAAGTTGGAAGGCATTTCTGCCACAGTGCCAAAAGACCTGCTGATCATTAAGAGCAGAGTGCTTACATCTCAGCTCATGCTACGTGCTCCAGTGTGTAATGTGCAGCACATTCAGCTGTAGCCCTGTATACTGTACATGGCAATGGGGCACTGAGTGGCTTGGATAAGGTACTTAAGGAAACAGCATGAAGGGAAAATGCCACTCTCCCACCATAGCCACTTCTGAAAACGTTTGTATGAATGAAGTACACAAGCTACTACTACAATCTCAAAAAAGCAGTACTTTAACCTCAACATGGAAGAATATAGGTTAATAAAAACATTACTGGACAACACATCAATAAGAATTATGAAGCCTGATATAGGCGGGGGGGGGGCTTGTTATTGTGGACAAAATGGATTATAGTAATTACATGAGACTCCATCATACATAGAAATATGTAAACAGCATCCAAAAATGAATTTAGTACAGCTCAAGAAAAAATACAACTATTTTTGGAGGAAGCATTTTTGGAGGGAGTTATTACCCATGAACTACATGAAGTCTTAAACTGAACACTCAGTTGCCCCAACAGTGACTGGGATCTCAAAAATCCCCAAAAACATTTTAGAAACCCCTACCATCTTAAAGTAGCATCTCACAATAGTACGACGTATCCCTTACGAGTGTTTGTTAATCTAATTTTGAAAGAGGTCTTAAATTCTATTGAGCACATATGGAGAGACTCATGGGACTTCTTGACTAAAGTTAAAAGAATTTTACAGTGACAGTGAGTTTCTCCACAATAGAAGATATTGATTTATTTACATCCGTATCCCATGGAAAGGGGATGGAGTTATTCCACGAAGCAATACTTGAGCTTACAAACTTAGACAATTCATTATTTAACTTTGTTTTGGAAGTGATGGAGGTGATTTTGAATAATAATTATATTTCCTTAGAAGGAGAAGTTTTTAGCCAAGTCAAAGGTATGACTATGGGGGGTCAGCTGTGCCCCTATATATGCCAATGAGTTTATGTACCAATGCGAAAGTAGTTTTAAATTGTGATTTCAAGAGAGAATGCCCAACTTCATTTTATGGATGATATATTCAACTTTTGGAAGGGTGGAGGACAGGAAAGGGAAGAATTCTTCACATATGTCAACAATATTACCCATTTAAGATTTACTCACTCATGTTGATGATCAGATTAACTATTTAGATGCAACAGTCTATAAAGTTCACGACAACAGGTGTTTTGGGTCAAGGATGTACAGAAAACATACATTTTCCAATAATTACTTGGATTTTAATAGCTGTCACCCCAGACACACAAAGGACATTTTCAAATGTGAATTAGTAAGAGCAGCCAGAAAGAGTTCCAAGGTCAACTTTCAGATGGAAGTAATTTACAGAAGGGGTACAGAGTACAGTCCACCACTAGGTAATGACACTGGGGTAGTGCCCCACAACACCAGGATGAAACATGATCAGGAGAATATTTACACCAACTTTATGGTGTTACCATTTGGAAGAAATAGAATACACATTAAAAACTGAAACCTATTCGGGGGTAATGCAGATATCTTTACAACCATTGGTGAAACTACAAGATCTATAAGGCTGGGAAGAACTTAAAATGAACACCCCAGGATAAAAACATTGTACAGTAACGAGGGCACTAAATGTTGTGGTGCATGTTACTGATGTGGATATATTTTAATAGAACAGAAAATAACTATTGGACCCTCCCCCCCCACAATAATACATTTGGGAGACAATACCATAGGAATAGTGTACACAGCAATTTGCTCATGCTGAAAGTATTACTACATTTACAAGACACAAAGACATTTTCATAAACGTATTTATAAACATTTACATGCATTTGCCAAAAGGAACACAAACAATGCCCTACGTAGACACAGTGAGACCTGCCTCACATTCACAAAGTTTGTTTGGTATTTTAAAAAATACCAAAGAGTGTCAGAGGGGGCCATTGAGAAACGCAGAGAAAAGGGAGCTCACTTGGCAACTTAGTATGAATGCCGCGTCACTTCCTGTTTTAAATGACCACACCTCATTAGCAGCAATAATAAAGCTATTATCAGTTGAACTATAAAGAGAAATAGCCAAGAAACACAAGTTTTATTTGGACCCTACTACTAAAACAGACTCTGAGGAGGGATCTAATAGAATGACTTAAAATTTGCATTATACACCCCTAGTATGAACATTTGCTACTTGTTTTTACATTTGAGTAATTCACCAATGTTGTTGTTGTGTCTTTCGGCTTTTCCCGGTTAGGAGTCGCCACAGCGGAACTCTGGTCCGCTGATGATTGGCAGTAGATTTTTACGTGCCGAGTTGCCAGCTCTGACGCACAACCTTCAACGAAGGTATGCCCATTCACGCATTTCTCCACACAGAAGACGCTCTAGCTGAGAATCGAACAGGACAACGTCTTACTGTGAGGTGACAACGCTACCGCAGCACCACCACCGCAGTGTCTATACAAGCTTAATTCACTTCATTTTCATTCACTTATTTTGTCATACACTGTTTTACAGTATTTTCAGCTTGGTTGATGTTTTTTGTATTGTTCTTGTGGTAAATCACATTTTATATGCTTACATGTAATGGTCTGTAAAATTTTAAATGCTGTACTAGTTGAATGATTGTGTAACTGCATGATTTTTAAATAAAAAGAGGTTTTAAATAAAAGTCAAACGGTTCTGAGGAAGTCCAAAGTTGAATGCATGAAAGTGCTAGTCAGATTTTATGTAGTTGGCATCCTTTTAGGTTTGCAATTTTTAAAGTTTTCGTTTTTGTGACGCCTGCAGTCTGCATTTTTATTTAATTCAGTGAAGAACTAAGTCTACAGTACATTAAGGGCTGTTGCTTACTGTTCACTACGTGAGCCTTTTTTCATTTTACAATTTTGAAATTAGCCAATTATACATTTTTGCAGGAAGGCTCGGTGAATTGATTTATTCATTCTTTTAGTCATTCTCCCATATCTGCTAGTTCATAGGTTCATAGGTTCATACTAGGCTATCTGCCCAAGGGCATTTACAAGCCTAGCCCATAGTTTTGTGGCTTACACCACCCCTTTAGTATGGGGAACTATACCCATTATTTTGCTGTGCCTCTGTCGAGCAGTGACACTGAGGTAATCCCTGTTTTTTTTCTTTTTTTTTCTTTTTTTTTAAGGCTCCAAATTATCTTCATATGGTGCCTGACCAAATTGCTTCCTGTTCCACTGATTTCCCCTTAATTTGGATATCCTTTACTCTATCCTGTTGTGGTGATTTCTGAATTAGATTTTCTACACTGAATCCCTCACTTTGCAAGTACTCCATGACCTCAGTTTCTAATTCTTCAACTTCTTCATTACTAATCTCATTTTCTGCTTTTCATCTTTGTAAAGTTTTCCATGACTAGATTCCTTTGCCTGGATTTCTCTTCAAATATTTTTGATGCTGCTCTTTTTGAACTGGTTGCATAAATATTACACCATATTAAATCTTTCTTTCCCATGTCCATATTTCTTCTTCAGATGTTTCCTGATCTTCCTGCTTTGGGTACTCCATCTTGCTGTGATGTAACCTGACCTTCTACACCAAATCCTTCACTTTGCAGGCACTCAAGATCAATTTCTATTTTTTTTTAACTTCTACTTTACTGATTTTCTTTTCTATGTTCCATCTTTGTGATTTTATTTTTTTATTGTGAAATTTTCCATATCTGGATGCCTTTTTGCCTGTATTTCTCTTCAAATACCTTTGGGGCTTCTTTCTTTGCATTGATCAATTTGGCTTTTTCCTTTGCATAAATGTTACACCATATCAAATATCTGTTTCTTTCCCATGTCCATATTTCTTTTTTATATTTTTCAAATATCTCTTGGTTTTGTTGTTTACATTTTTGCACTTCCTCAGATGCTTCTTATTCCAAACAGATCAAGGTTTCTTGATCTATATACTGTTTTTCACAAATCTTTTGTATTAATGAACACACGCTTTCATTTGAAGCTTCTGACAATTTTTCTTGATGACATATTTTGCTTTTCCTCTAATTTCTCTCTTAATCATTTTGTATATCTTGTGTCTGGAAATTCTGGGCTTTTTGCATAGTAGTAACAATGCATATTATTTTTTTCTTATCCTCAATAGTCTACTTTATCATCTTTATGGCTCTTCTTTGGCCTATCAGTTTTTCTGATTTTTGTGGACTACTACTTCCTTCTACAACAGGGTGTTCATCCTCCTCCTGGGCCTGGCCTAGCCTCATTGCAGTACTGTTTCAGTGTTTTGAGAATTCTACAAAACATTGTAGCCATATAGAGGTAACAAGAATATTTTTTTATTTTATATGCAATTAAATTTAGAATTTTAGGTAATGTTTGTATGTATGTATGTGTGTGTACTGGCAAGATAGCTTGCATTAAAAAAATTAAATGCTTTGGAACGTCAGCACTTGAGTGTTTTAATACGTTCATCAGAAAAAAAAAAACTCCACTTCTATTGTGGCATCCATTTACATTTATGCTCAGGTCATCTCCAAGGATAGATGAAAGCCACCGGACTAGCATGGCCATATCTAGTTAGGAAACAAAATAGAAAAGGACATGTCATTAGTAACATTCTAAAGTTCCTGCAACCGACAATATTTTTATATAACGAAAAGGACAGACTGTGCACTGAAAAAAACAAAGGCTTAGAGCAAGTTTTCAATTCAACCAGGCAAGCTTTTTACTCAAACTTTTGGCAAACCACTCCACAGAAGAAAGAAATTCCTTCTAAATTCCCCCTGACAAAGGCAAAATACCCCTTCGCTATCAATTTTAAGTAGTCTTGAAAATAATAACGTTTAAATTACTACCAGTTAAGTTTTTAGTGCATTTAATTACATCTAAAATTAAATATGCATATTTATTAGGATCTTGCTGGGGATGCACAAGCCAGTGCATTTCTTTGTGCCGGTCCCAAGCCCGGATAAATGGGGAGGGTTGCGTCAAGAAAGGCATCCGGCGTAAAACTTCGCCAAAACATTTCATGCAGTCACCACGAAAATTTTTTATACCGGATCGGTCGAGGCCCGGGTTAACAACGACCCCCACCAGTACTGTTAGCCTAGAGGGTGCTGGAGGAAATTGGGCTACTGTTGGCCGAAGGAGGAGAAGAGGTGGAAGACATGGCCGAAGGAGGAGAAGAGGCGGAAGACATGGCCGAAGGCAGGAGGAGAGGAGAAAGGCTAGGACTGTGGTAGTGAGGGTCAGAACTTTGAATGTTGGCAGTATGACTGGTATAGGGAGAGAGCTAGCTGATATGATGGACAGAAGGAAGGTTGGTATATTGTGTATGCAAGAGACCAGATGGAAGGGGAGTAAGGCTAGGTGTATCGGAGGTGGGTTCAAATTGTTTTATTATGGTGTAGATGGGAGAAGAAATGGTGTAGGAGTTATTCTGAAGGAACAGTATGCAGAGAGTGTTTTGGAGGTGAAAAGAGCGTCAGAGTGATGTTTATGAAGCTGGAAATTGATGGTGTAATGATGAATGCTGTTAGTGCGTATGCTCCACAAGTTGGGTGTGCAATGGATGAGAAAGAAAAATTTTGGAGTGAATTGGATGAAGTGGTGACGACTGTACCCAAGGGTGAGAGTGGTGATTGGTGCAGATTTCAATGGGCATGTTGGTGAAGGGAACAGAGGGGATGAGGAAGTGATGGGTTGGTATGGTGTTAAACAAAGGAATGCAGAAGGTCAGATGGTAGTGGATTTTGCGAAAAGGATGGACATGGCTGTGGTGAATACGTATTTTAACAAGAGGGAGGAGCATAGGGTGACATACAAGAGTGGAGGAAGATGCACACAGGTGGATTATATCTTATGTAGGAGTGCCAGTTTGAAGGAGATTGGAGACTGTAAAGTGGTGACCGGGGAAAGGGTCATTAGGCAGCATAGGATAGTGGTTTGTAGGATGATGTCGGTTATCAAGAAGAGGAGGAGAAGGAGTGTGAGGGCAGCACCAAGGATCAAGTGGTGGAAATTGAAAAAGGGTAATTGTGAGGTGGAGTTCAGGGATGAGTTATGGCAGGCACTGGGTGGCAGTTAAGAGTTACCAAATAGCTGGGTAACTACAGCAGAGCTAGTAAGGGAGACGGCTAGAAAGGTGCTTGGTATCACATCTGGACAGAGGAAGGAAGTCAAGGAGACATGGTGGTGGAATGAGGAAGTACAGGAGAGTATACAGAGAAAGAGGTTAGCAAAGAAGAAGTGGGATTGTCAGAGAGATGAAGAAAGTAGACAGGAGTATAAGGAGATAAGGTGCATGGCAAAGAGAGAGGTGGTGAAGGCTAAGGATAAGGCATATGAAGAGTTGTATGAAAGGTTGGACACTAAGGAGGGAGAAAAGGACCTGTACCGATTGGCTAGACAGAGGGACCGAGCTAGGAAAGATGTGCAGCAGGTAAAGGTGATAAAGGATAATGAGGGAAACATACTCACAAGCGAGGAGTGTGTGTTGAGGAGATGGAAAGAGTACTTTGAGGGGTTGATGAATAAAGAGAAAGAGGGAGAGAAGGTTGGATGATGTGGGGATAGTGAATCATGAAGTGCAATGGATTAGCAAGGAGGAAGTAAGTATAGCTATGAAGAGAATGAAGAATGGAAAGGCTGTTGGCCTAGATGACATACCTGTGGAAGCATGGAGGTGTTTAGGTAAAATGGCAGTGGAGTTTTTAACCAGATTGTTTAATGAAATCTTGGAAAATGAGAGGATGCCTGAGGAATGGAGAAAAAGTGTTTTGGTACCGATTTTTAAGAATAAGGGTGATGTGCAGAGCTGTAGTAACTACAGAGGGATAAAATTGATCAGTCACAGCATGAAGTTATGGGAAAGAGTAGTGGAAGCAAGGTTAAGAAGGGACGTGATGATTAGTGATCAGCAGTATGGTTTCATGCCAGAAAGAGCACTACAGATGCGATCTTTGCTCTGAGAATGTTGATGGAGAAGTACAGAGAATGTTGGAAGGAGTTGCATTGTGTTTTTGTAGGCTTAGAGAAAGCATATGACAGGGTGCCTAGACAGGAGTTGTGGTATTGTATGAGGAAGTCAGGAGTGTCAGAAAAGTATGTAAGAGTGGTACAGGATATGTACAAGGGTAGTGTGACAGCGGTGAGGTCTGCGGTGGGAGTGATGGATGCGTTTAAGGTGGAGGTGGGGTTACATCAAGGATCAGCTCTGAGCCCTTTCTTATTTGCAATGGTGATGGACAGGTTGACAGTCGAGATCAGACAGGAGTCCCCGTGGACTATGATGTTTGCAGATGACATTGTGATCTGTAGTGAGAGTAGGGAACATGTGGAGGAGACCCTGGAGAGATGGAGATATGCTCTAGAGAGAAGAGGAATGAAGGTCAGCAGGACTAAGACAGAATATATGTGTGTGAATGAGAAGGAGGATAGAGGAATGGTGAGGATGCAAGGAGTAGAGGTGGTGAAGGTGGATGAGTTTAAATACTTGGGGTCAGTAGTTCAGAGTAATGGTGAGTGCGGAAGAGAGGTGAAGAAGAGAGTACAGACAGGATGGAGTGGGTGGAGAAGAGTGTCAGGAGTGATTTGTGACAGACGAGTACCTGTAAGAGTGAAAGGGAAGGTCTACAAGAGGGTAGTGAGACCAGCTATGTTATATGGGTTGGAGACAGTGGCACTGAAAAAAAGGCAGGAGTTTGAGCTGGATGTGGCAGAATTAAAGATGTTAAGATTTGCACTGGGTGTGACGAGGGTGGACAGGATTAGGAATAAGTATATTAGAGGGTCAGCCCAGGTTGGAAGGTTTGGAGACAAAACCAGAGAGGCACGATTATGTTGGTTTGGACATGTGCTGAGGAGGGATGCTGAGTATATTGGGAAAAAGATGCTAAGGATGAAGCTACCAGGTAACAGGAAAAGAGGAAGGCCTAAAATAAGGTTTATGGATGTGGTGAGAGAGGACATGCAGGTGGTTGGTGTGACAGAGCAAGATGCAGAGGACAGGAAGAAATGGAAACAGGTGATCTGCTGTGGTGACCCCTAATGGGAACAGCTGAAAGAAGATGATGATTAGGATCTTGTAGAAGCAAGCAAACACAACACACAGTGTAAAGACTGTTGTAGTGTACCCCCCTAAAGTGCTCTATAATCAAAAATGCTAATCAGTTCCAAAGAGCACCATTAAGGTAATGTACCTTTTGTTAGGGTCCAAGACTGTTTACAATGGTATGTAGTGACATACTCCCAGCTGTTCTCACGTTCTCGAAAAGGTGCAAAACATCTGAAGGGGAAACCCTCAGAAGTGCCTTGTAGGCAGAACTGGAGAACACAGGTTTCCATCTTCAAGAGATAAACTTCCTTTAGCTTAAATTATCCACAATTCATTTTGACAATTCTGATGACCCTGCATTCAATTCCTTTTAACGAGATTTAATTTTTTCATCTGTTTTAATGGGGGATAATTTGATAACTTCAGGTTTTCTGAATTTTTTTTCTTTGTCAACATTTGAGTCATGTTTAAAACCCAACATTTGTGACTATTAAATCTTCCATCACAGCTCACAAGAATCTATCATGAAAAGATCCCAGTTAAAAAGGGTACAATGTATGAATGTTTTGAGTGCAATTTATCTACCAAAGGATTCTTACAGACTTGTGTGAAACATGACATGTACTGATATTAAGGGCGAAAGACATCAATGACAAAACCTCAACCGATGTTGGTCAAAACTAATGAGGAAAAAACCCAAGAAAAATATGTGGGCCAACCATACTATAAACATACAAGACAGGTGAGACAGCAATGTGCCCAAGTTTATTTACCCATTTAACACATCAACAGTCTCTTTTTTGTAAAATTTGCCCCCACAGCATGCTGATCAGCCCCTACCAACCAATCTGCTCATTCATTCCCTCATCACCAGAAAGTGCAGTTGTGTAAAATTACCACAACGGTAGATGTAATGAATACAACAGTGAAGAAAAGGACACTAGCGATACCCTGCCAGTATACCAAAGCCTTTAGGTTGCTTTAAGGTACACCGTACATCGGTTACACTTCAAAACGTCTAAAACTCATAACATGTAAATTCAAAACATCAAGACTACATCCAAAACCCAAAACATCTAAAACTCATAACATCAAATTTCATAAAATCAAAACTTTGCATCACAACACTGAACACTACAAATCACATGAAAATAACATCCCCTCCACTTATAACACTAAACACACACACTTTTTACTACATTTCTGCAGGGAGGTATGTCCCCCTGCACCCCCCATGTGTGTGTGGGGGGGGAATTAAATATACCAACTCCGAGATCGCACTACAGTGAGAGAAAGTTAATTTCCTAACCCCACTGTTTCGCGATCACCATAAGGAATGTACACAATATCTATATCACTCTCCTGTATGGCCTAAAAAACACAAACAGTGGCAAAATAAACACTATATAAATGGTATAAATTCCTTCACTATATAAATAAAAACTACAACATCTCATACTGATACCACAAGAATAAATTAAAGTATAACATTTGCATGTTTTAGGATACACTATTCCATATTATACATTTTCGATGTTATGAGTTTTAGATGTTTTGAAGTGTAACCCCATAACATCACACACATGCTCCTTTCATTGCATAGTGCATAAAGGTGATGTCCGGAAGTACCATACTCAGAACTCAGAGCCCCAGTAGGAATGTGAGTCCAAGGAAAATGAAGGTAATCAATACATCCAGAAGAGAACTGGACCAGTGGGTGGAGGGAGGGAGTGAATACTCGAACAGTGAAGAGAAGGACATCTGCCATTATGGTAAGACTTTACACAACAGTACTATGTCCTTCCATTTCACTGCTGCAGTATTTATTACAAGAGGGAGAGAGTACCAAAGCTCAGGAAGCAGACAGGGAGAGGGAAGGACCAGCAGAGCTCTTTAGGAAGCCATTAATGGTGTCCCTAGCAAAACCAGCTCCAGCTCTAGAAATCCCATCCAACTTGTAGATTTTGGTAAAAGTATGCACAGAAGTCCAGGTAGCTGCTTCAAGAATAGAGTTAGTATGCAAACCCTTGAAAAAAGCACCAGATGAAGCCATGACACTAGTAGAATGAGACTTAACAGAAGGAAGGCTCTTACCATGAAATGAAGAGAAATAAATGGCTTTAGAAATCCAAGAAAAAAAATTTTGCTTGGACACAGCCAATCCTAAGGACTTGGGATGAAAGGAAACAAAAAGCTGATCAGATTTATAAACAGTCAGTCTTATTCAAATGAAATGCGAGTTGTCCACTTCCAACATGTGCAGCATCTTCTCACTAGCAGATTGTGGAGAAGTAAAAAAACTGAGCAAAAGAATATACTGATCAAGGGACAATTCATTCACCACCTTGGGCATTAAAGAAGGATTAGTACACAAGGACACCCTGTCCTTACGAGACACCAAAAATGGAGGACCAGCCATAAGGGCTTGAAGCTCAGACACCCATCTGGCAGAAGTAAGGACTAACAAAAGTAGTCTTCCAAGAGAAATGTTGCAAGGAAGCTGAAGCTGCAGGCTCAAAAGGAGCCAGAGTCAATTTTTCCGAAACAAAATTAAGATCCCAGGGAGGAGGAACAGGCCTTCTAAGAGGCCTAATAGGAAGGATGCCTTTAAGGAATTGTTACGCTTCAAATCTAAAATCTAAAGGTGAAGATAAAGGCAGACAAGCAGAGATAGTTGATAAGTGGGCCTTAACAGAAGAATAAGCCAACCAAGCATTGAACAATTCACATAACAGAACCAAATGAACATTCGCAGAATGTGGATCCAGGTTACAAGAAAGACACCAAACAGAAAACCTCTTCCATTTAGATGAGTAGGATTTCCTAGTATTGGGTTTCCTGGCCTTCTGCAGGACCCTAATCATCTCCTCAGAAGAAAAGCTGTCTATGTGGAATTAAACTCCTACCACTCTCAACTGTCAGTTGAGAGCAGACAGGAGGGGATGGATGAGCGATCCCTTGTCCTGTTTGACTAGATCCACCTTGTAAGCTATCTTGTGATGATTGAACTTGGCTAAATGCAGAAGAGGGAATCAATGCTGTCAAGGCCAAAAAGGGAGTGACCAACAAGATTTTGGAAGCATCCTGTTGAATTTTGAAATGGACTTTTGGAATGAGGGGAAGGGGAGGGAAAGCATAAATAAACATTCCCTTCCATGAAAAAGATATGGCGTCCCCCTTCCAAACTAGAGGGCCGAGGACTCTGCCACACAACAGGAAGCTGTGTGTTCAGAGAGGAGACAGAAGATCTATTTGAGAAGTACCCCACTGTTGGACAATGTCCAAAAAAAATCCCTGCAATATCCATTCCTGGGATTGAGTTACGGACCTGTTCAGATAGTCTGCCGCAATGTTTTGACATGAGGGAATGTATAGCAAGATCACACCAGCAAAGATCAAACCTAATCCCCACTGTTTGTTTACATACCACATCACTGTGGTATTGTCTGTAAATACACAGAGGTCTTGGGGAGAGAAGAGGATGAAAAGCCTGAAGCACCAGCAGAGCAGCTCTCATCTCTTTGATAATGATAAGCTCCTTCTGTCGAGTTGACTACACCCCCTGTACCTATAGGGAGCCAAACGCTGCTCCACATCCCATGTCTGAAGCATCTGTGAACACTCTCGAGTGTGAACAGGGGGGTGAAAAGGAGACCTAGATTTGGAGAAAACTGCTGGACCCACCAGTGAAGGTCCTTCTTCAGACAAGGTAGAAGACAAATGGCAAATTCTTGGGGATGTGCATGTTGAAGACAAACTGACTTCAGAAACCAGCATGTGCAGTTTGGCCAGAGGAAGCATAGGGATGGTGAATTGCATGAACCACAGAGCTCTCAGAAATTCCCTAGCTATTGTACAGGCCAGAGGAGGAATGTGAAAGAAGGAAATGAGCATTAAGGCCTTGGCAGGAGGGCAGGGATACTAGCATAGGTACAGTCTGTATCCTGCACCCCAGAAAAACATGGTCTTGAGAAGGAGTCAGAAAAAGACCAAGTTTATTGTGAACCCCAAGCTTTGCAGAAGTGAAATGGCAAAAAGATTTTGCAACAGGATCTCTGGAGAGAATGCCTGAAATAGGTTGTCGTCCAAGTAAGAAAATACTTTGATTCACCAAATGCCTTGCTCCTGTGATTGCTTTTTGCAGGATTCAGTGGATCCTTGGGGCAGTATCAAGGCCAAAGGGCAAAGCAGAGAACTGAAAATGTTAGGAAGCAGAAAAAATGTAAAACCTTACAAGCATCCTTGAAACCCAGATAGACACCACATAAGCCGGAGAAAGCAGAAAAAATGTAAAACCTTCCTGAAAAGGAGATGAATTGGAATATGCAGACAAGCATCCTTGAGACCCAGAGAGACACCATATAAGCCCGAGGAAGCAGAAGAGGAAGAAAGTCTGAAGGGACAATATTCGAAAGGAGGGCACCTTCAGAAAAGTGTTTAGATGAGAGAAGTCTAGAATTGGTCTGCAAGTACCCTCTTTTCTGGGCACTAGAAACATCTGGGAGTAAACCCCCTTAGATACACAGGCACCTCTTGAATAGTACCCCCCCCCCCCTGAGTCAAAAGATCCTGAAGCGCCTCCGGAAAGAATGATGGTTGCTCCTGAGGGAGCTGAGGCATACCCATAAAAAGGGGGAAGAAATTTCCGGGCCGTAAAATACCTCTGGCAAATAATGGACAGGCCCTGTTAATTCTGAGTAATCTGTAGACAAGCAGGGGGAGACAGAGGCAAAGACAAAGAGGAAGGTGGCTGAGAAGAATAGGATAGTTAGACAGAACCTGATCTATCTGGAAAAGGAGACTTCTAAGGCGCAGTGGTCTGAGCAGTCTTAGCGGGAGGTGCCTACTTACCAACATTTTTATCCTTAGGAGGAGGGCAAGATCGTCAGCAAGCAAAGGCTGGATTATTCTGGTAGTTTCTCTGAAATTTAGGCAAAGGAGAAAAGCACATTTTTAAGTTCCTGTAAAGCCTTGCCCTTAACCTGAAGGGACAAACATATTAGCAGCAGCTTCACCAAACAAGTGTTTATCAAGAGGGCCATCCATTAACTTAACCTTAATATCATCAGGCTAAGGTTGAAGCTGAAGCCAAGAGTACCTCCTCATCACTGACCCAAAAGCAGCAGCCCTAGAAGAAGCAGCTACTGCATCATAATTACACTTCATCGAATGAAGAGCCACCTGGAAGTCCCTAAGAGGGAAAGGGCAGAAGTTTCACCCTCAAGAGTCTGGAAGATCAGAAATAACCTGACAGGCCTGGAATAGGGCAGCCAGCATATACCTGGACAGGTTTACTATCAAAATGACAAGGTGACTTACCTCAACTACGCATATCCCTGACCCGGAACAATGAAAAATTATCCAGCAAACTGCTCAGAATGGTGATTCTTTAGAAGAAACGAATAGACATTCATCAGCTCACCACCCAGAAAAAAAAAAACACTACAGGCAGAAAATGTCCTACTGTTTTGCAAGGAGGCAAGCTGCCCTGGACCCCCACACCCCACTACAAGATCGCACTACAGTGAGAAAAAGGGTAATTTTGCCAATCCCCACTGTAGTGCGTTGCACTTCAAAATACTGATGCTCCAAAACCTCAAACACAAGCTATATACCGACATTTCACAGTCAACAGAAATTGTGTTTGCAGTTTTGTCGCTCTACTGCTCAGTGTTCAACCTTCTCACTGTCAAAGTTAAGTCACCTCGACATTTTGATTGCAAATCACCTGGACATAGGAGTCTGATAATTAACAGCCCTAAAAGCCGAGGTAGCAGAGGTATAAACCTTCTTGCCCAGCTTTCCATGGTCCTGTTATCTTCATCAGAAGGCAATAACTTGGGAGAAGGAAACAATTAAAAGGGCTTGTTAGAAGCTACAGACACCACAGAGGGGTCAGGAGGACACTGGTGTAAAGATTTACAGTCCTCAGGCACCCTAGAGAATCTATCAGGTTTCTTGGAACAGGGAGCGGAGAATCTGGAGCCTTATGAACATTGGAAAAAGCATCCAAGGCAACAAAAACAGGAGGAATAGAAGAATGTTTTGGAGAATCCATCTGCAGCAACTCATACCATTTATGTACCTCAGAAACCTGAGCACAATCCCATTTAAAGAAACCCATCATCCTTGGAATAGTGTCCCCAAAAGAATGCTCTTTAAAGGGAATACCAGGACTGGAAGATTCCTCTTCCTCTGATCCACAGTCCAAAGGAAAAGGAATCTGAGAAGAGAAAGTAAGTGATTCCTCATCCATATCCAGCTCCTCCTCAGAGGAATCCTGTTCCCAGAGTCTTTTAGGGGGGTAGAGGACCAGGGGGGGCTGGAACAGAAACTGCTCAAGGATGTTTCAATGCTATCAAAGCACTAAACAAGCCCTGTGTGAAGGACTACCATTCACTCTGTGGACCCTTAGGAGCAGGAACAATATGTTTAGTCTTTTGCTTTTTCTTCAATGGGACGTCCACCTTATAAAATTTGGAAGGGCTTTGACCCAGGACAGCATTCAATGATGGTACTAGGAACTTCTTCTCTAAGTAATATTTGAGGAACACCCCTAGGCCCCTCAAAGATAATCAGCCATGGTTCCCCTGAAAGTCTGAAGCGGAGTATGCAATACCTCCTTGGACATACTTAAAGTTGGATACCCACCGGCCTCCAACGCAATCATGACAGAGGAGTCCAACAAAGCCGGACAAACTTCCAGTCATCCACTCACCTCAGGAGAGACGTCCAGCGGAGGCTGAACAGCAGCCGATTCCAGCCTAAGCTTCTTGGTCTTCTTCACTGACAGCTATCCCTCAGAGCGGGAAGTTCCCTCCATCAAGTCTTTTGCAAGAATGCTGGTTTTCAAGACAAAACACCAAAGAAGAGTCTATTATGAAGGGTTTTTGATACAAAGGCCTGAAAGATGATGCAGGACGTATGGTCGTGTGAGGCACCAAGGCAAACAGACCCTATCCATGGCAGTCTTTACAGCAGAGGTTCCCAAACTTTTTCGATTCGCTGCTCCCTTGCTGAATCCAGGTTTTCCAAAGGCCCCCCGCTGCGCGCATAAAGTGCACATCAGGGGTTCCCAAAGTGTGCACCGTGGTGCCCTGAGAAGCTGCGGCTTCCTCACAGGGCCGCTGCAAAATAATAAGCTTAGCTGCAAAATAAACCTTGAACAGTTCGTGGTTTATTTTGCAGTTAAGCTTATTAGTTCGCGGCGAGTCTGAGTGAATGCAGTAATGAAGAAGTGGCTGTGTGTGTGTGTGTGTGTGTGTGTGTGTGTGTGTGTGTGTGTGTGTGTGTGTGTGTGTGTGAATGCAGGCATGAATGAGGAAGTGTGTGTGTGTGTGCGCATGTGTGTGTGTGTTTCACACCTCTCAACTGTACAGATTTTCGCAGTATGTCCAGATTTAGCCTCATATTTTTGGTGTGTTCCTCCTAAAATCTGTACTTTTCTGGGAAATAGTTGAGGATTGAAGAGCGTAAATAATGACAAACATTTGAATTTAAGACACCACATCCTTCAGAGAATATATACTAATGCAAAACCTATTATTCTATCAACTTCCTAAGTTTGTAAGAGCAATATTTAAAATCTGTCCCTTATTTGTACCCCCATCATTTTAGGCTTTGTCCAGATTTTTACAGCAAAAATGGAGACAGAGATCAGAAGAGAAGTAAGGATTCCCGCAATATCAGGAATCCTTAAAAGTTCACTAACCCTGAGAAATGCTCACAACACACAAAAGCTTTGCAAACCTTAGAAATATTTTGGCAAAATTAGAACAGCTTTTTGCAGAATAATGTTGAAAAATAACAGCATAAGAGCAGTAGAGTAAATGTTTTTTTTTTAGCATGTGCAGGTTGCCCTAACAGTAATAAATTCAACAAAATACATAAATGCACTACAGAATTGCTAAATATCACTGAAACAGTTACAACACGTGCAAAAAATATATTCTTATTATCCGCTTTGTATTTCCAGATTGCAGCCACAGGTGAACAGCCAAGCACAGGGAAATCTGAAAGACCACCAGCAAGCTTACAATTAAAGTCTAGCCATGTCGTCAAATGTAAAACCCAAAGACTTAACTATAAATGGTTTTATCAACCTCTTAGCATCAGAATTGTGACAAAGCCACAGATATTCACGGAGAAATTATTCAAATTTAGGATCCTTTAAAAATATTACTGCTTTTAAAAAAGTTGACCACACTAATGAACAAACCCAAGTTGACCACACTAATGTACAAACCCTTTTCAAAATAAAGTTTTAACTGCAATAAATGACACTCTATTGTAAGCCACCGTTTTTACCAAGTATCACATTTTTTACAACACTCATAATAAAATAGGGAGCCAAAATTAAGAATAGCCAAGTAGCATACATTTCAACTAAAAACTACTTACCCGTTATGATTAGATATTTGGAACTACTTAATCGTTTTAGTCGTGTGATCTACCCATAATACAAACGATTTGGAATGGCTATTTACATATCATGGTATGAATACTGTACTACCATGGTTTAAACTCATGCACAACTAAAGGTGACAAGTGCTGGTGTACAGATTACGTCAAACACATGAGACGGTGGGAATTTTAAAGAAACCATCACACAAAGTTTACATGCAGCCATCTGCTCTGAATGAATAAAATATGAAAATATAAAGATGGAAAGTATTTATGCATTTGAAGCAATTTCCACCAAAACACAATAGAGGGGGCAAGGACGATGTCCCCAAAATATAATGTGAAATGTATCAGCTTCACCCATCTGATCTCAACTTGATGGGGCACATTGTGTGTTTTAAAACAAGACAAAGTACATTTTATTCTGAAAAAGCCATAAGATTGCTATAAATTTAGCTATTACAAGTGATCAGACATTAGATCAATCGCACATTAGCTATCAAAATTAAGTTTTCACCAGTGGTAACACTCAAGAACGTAAAACAATGCACCTTGCACAGCTGCTGCCCCTGGGAAAGCTCCTCAAAAACAGACACGCTGATTACATTTAGTACACGCATACAGTGCCAAAGCCATTCTCTTATCCTCCAAAACTCAAAACTTGAAAAACAGTACCCTTCCTCACACCAAAAGACTTCAACAGCACAAAAAAAAAAAAAAAATCGGCGCCACAGACCGGCAATGACACCAAAACGAAAATTAATCCAGAAAGCAAACCAGCAGATAGAAACAAAAACATGCACGCATTCACTCACACACACAGACAGACACACACACACTCATACAGGCATTCTTACCTGCAATCAGCTGCTGCTGCTCACAGTGCCCCTGTGAGGAAGTCACGGCTCCCCAAGGCGCCACGGCGCACACTTTGGGAACCACCGCTTTATGGGGAATCTGTCTCCCACACTGGCATTTACCCATCTTAGATAAGAAACTGCACAAGCAACAATAAAAGATAGAGAAGCAAAAAAGTTCAACAGGGCATGTATCTGCAATGGGTTGGTGAACTAGCAATGGAACAGGCATTCAGACAGATGATCAGGAGATGGCTTTTGGACTGGCAGCAAAAAGTTCTGAGGATGGTACATCCGGACATCAGCATTATGCCCTATGCTATGCAAGGAGCATGCATGTGACGTAGGGCATACCTTAAAGCAACCTAAAGGTTTGGGTATACTGGCTGGATGTCTGGGCACCCTTGACAGCGGATCTCTAGAGTAATGAATACTGCAACAGTGAAATGGAAAGACATCGGGAGGATTGGACAAGAAGGGCCATCATTAATGTAGCCATCAGAAGTGGTTAGGTTTTTGGGCTTCGGTTCTCAAACACCTACTGCAAATTTCCTGTACTGCCCCAGAATCAGTATGTAATAGACATTCTAGCAAATGCATGTCACCTGCTTCCAAAAGTGACCTGCCTCATTTGAATTATGCACTTCCAAGTGACCTCTAATCTTCATGGGGAGTGTACCACAGGAGTGAATGCATGGACATGTACCCTCCTCCCCCAAAAGAGAGGTTAGCAGGAAATCCTGCATCACTACTCTTCACTCTCATGCCAACTTCACAGTAGGTGTCCATGCCACTGTTTGAACACCGGTCATATTCGGGGCATTATCCTTTTATATTACTGTAGTTGGCTATCTAAACCATTACAGCGGGGACTATTTAACCTTACTAGATGGCTGTCCACTGGAAATGAAGTACAAAATAAGGCATTACACTGCATTTTGCTACAACAACCTGGCACTAATCAGAGAACTTAAAATAGGATCCGTTTAAAAGGTTGCATGTTATAATTAAAATCTCAAAAATAATGTAATTTCTACTATAACCACTTCTAATTTTTTCCACACAGGGTTATTTTTTCAAATATATGACCCCCCATCTTTTTATCCTCTATACCAGACAACTCCTCTTTTTCAACTCCTCTCTCATCTGATCCCTGTATGTATGTGGCCACTACAACTCACATCACCTTATACAGGCCCCTCACTCGATAATGTAAGTTTTAGCTTTATGGTATCCATTCCTGTAAATAACCAGTGCAATGTGATAGCAAAGCTCAGGAAGTGTGGTTAGACAGGCACAGCTGATGGACAATACCTACACCGTGCGTTGTTGAAGCAGACCGAAATAACCTGTATTCCTATGATAATGCCTTAATGTTGCATGCACATTTCTATACATGCAATACAGTGTGCCAGCAGCACTGGGCACAGCTTGCTTGGTGTGCCCCTGCTGAAAATCCATCTCTGCTGGGTGTCAGTCATCCAAGCAGGGTGGGTTGCCTCCCCCCTGTCTCAAAGGGTGAGTTGGTGTCACCTGTCAACTCCCTCCATCCTCCCATCTGCTCCTCCGACAACTGGGACACTGCCTGATACTAGGTCACAGGGGTTGCACTTAGGGCTCTTACTCCCTACTCTATTGAGTTTGCATTTTCTATCACACGCATCTGAATTAAAATGTCTGCCGAAATGCCACCCCCAACCTGACATGTTTGCACAACACAAACACAATATACAACTGCAGCAGCTATTAAGTGATTGTTATGCTAATTTCTAGTACCAATAGGAAAAGTAATACTGTTTTGTGTTTAACCGAGTAGATGGATATACCCTCTTCATCTACAGCCTAACCCTGACGGCAAAGATAAGACAATTTAAAATTAGTGCTATTTACATCCATCAGTACTTATGTAAGGAAGATTATAAAAAAAAAAAAAAAAGGTCAAATATAATCCCACAGAATACAGCTCACAATAGGTTGTGGAGTGTGAAGGCTACTTCAATTAAAACACAATTTTTTTTTTACACGACAAAGACACAATTATGTTGTTGACAGTCTCTGGAATTTGTCAAATATAGACATAAAAACACTAACAGAGTTGTCTTTATTATGGAACAGTGTGTCAACGGATGTCTGGACGTCTTTCTAACAGAAGGGCATGTAGAACAAGTTTATTACATGTTCACAGAGAAGGATGACGTAGCTGCAGGTCTGGAGAGAAATGATGGCATTGTTACTCGATAGATGCAAAGAGTATAAACAAAGCAAAAATGGTGTGGAAAAAGGTGAGGTCAATGCAAACATGACAGGAATTTCTTTACTACCTACGCCATCATTTCAGATCATAGAATCAAAACAAATTTAAACTTGTAGTAATAAACAAAGCAATTAGTTGAACAGAGTACTAGGCCACGCCAAGGTTCGAATGTATTTTGTATCGTCGTGAAACAACGAGTAGCGTACAAGAAAACTGATTTGTTATAGTAATTAAAGCAGGGATTATCCACAAGCAGGCTTCTAGCTGCAAAATTCATTGCTGCTGCCCGATTCTGGGATGCATATCCTTTGCTGCTTATTACCACACAGGGAAGCACATGTTTGATTTTCATAGTGAAGATACAGACAGGCTAACAGAAGATCTAATACAGCTATATACTTCAAGGAGTATCCCAGAAATCCTGGTACAAACAAGTGTTAGTGCAGAAGATGCTTTGCAAACAATTTCCACAATACTGTACCTTGCAGGAAAGGCAGGGGGACTGCAGTACCACTACAATGGGTCTAACAGCAGCACAAAATGCATATTTCCTGTCTCAGTGGAAGGGCTGAAGGAACAGGCATACACATCTCTGTGACACCTTCATTAATGAAAACCGTGTGCATAGTTCCAGGCCTACTACAAAAAGTGCGCTTTAATTGGTTTTCAGTCAATTTCTCTTCATGAAATTGGCCAGTTCTGAAATTCTGCAACTTGTTGCTTTCTTCCAACGTTTCCTAATGGGTATTTCGTACAGAAGAAAAAGGGCAGCACTCCATCCCCCACAAGTACTGCTATAGTTGTTCCTTTTTGACCAAAACTGCACTTAATCATATCTTGTAATATATGGAAGCATGTGTGGTATGCGATGCGTGGTACCCCTACCAGTGCCACAAGCCTGGATTTTCAGAAGCAAGACATTACACTGACAGCTTCACTGCCCTTGCCCAATGAACATGAAGCTTGTTTATGGACCACTCAGTGGGCACTAATACACACCATGTGAGACAAACTATGAAAGCTGTCATCTCACTGATTTCACCAGTATCATGGACATTAGGATGGCAGGGTTGCACTCTTACAGCTCCAAAGTCCAGGTCTGTCTGAACTGACTGGCGCAACTTGAGAGGGTAGGCAAGAACAAGGAAACTGTAAAAGCTGTGAATCGTTTTTGGATTTACCAGAAGGACATTCGTGTATTTTTAACATCGGCAGAGTTCCCCGTTTGTTGTGCAGAAGTGAATGCTGGCATATTTGGGGCTCAATTTTTATCTTTGAACTGTGGTTTCTTTTTGGCCTATTATAAGGGCATTTGTTCTTTGATAACAACGGGATACGTCTTTGCTGGCCGCGAAGAAGCGAAGGCTGTTTTAAAAATTGGGGTATCAGCTAATTAAAAAGTGTTCTTCTTTCAAAGGTACTTTTGGTTTTACATCTCTGGGAACAGTGTGTGTGTGTTCTGTTTTGACTATTCTTTGTTTTTTTATATCAGGAATGACCTTTCTTATTGCTAAGAAGCGAATGTTGTCGCCAATCGGGGATGCCAAATATATAAAAAAGGAATTAGATTTTAATGTGCATTTTTCTTTCACACATTTTTGGACAATCCTAACAATTATGGACATTTCTCAATTGTTTCATGGCTCTTCATTTTGGCTGTTTATAATGAGTGTGCGTTACATTTTTATATAAAATCAGGGCCAATATTAAGCATGTAGTGCTATATGCAATTCTCAATACTATTTTTTGTTTACTATTGCATAGCTTGGACTCAGCGGAATAACCAGTCGCCATTTTTGTTTTGGCTTCATAACATATATGGGTTTTCTTTTTCTCTCTATGGATGGTTAGATTTCTTCATCTTGGACCTAAATAACTGAATTGAACACTGATTGTTACAATCTGGAGATGGCTTTTTGCATTCATGTTTTTTTGTATGTATACAATGTGATTGCTTGTTTATATTTTTTATACTTTTCCTATTGATGGTCAAAGCTTTTCCACGTTTGTAGTTATCTTCATTTCAAAACATAAATAACAGCTTTGGGGTTTTGGGAATTGTTGGTGTTGTAATAACCATTTTGGGTTATTTTAAGACTCAATTTTCATTCTACTCCTCAATCAAGCCTTACTGCTGATACTCCACACCTCTCTACCCCACCCACCTGCTTATTAACTCCCATCTTAACCCATAGCAACCGTGCCACTAGATAATACTGTTATTATCCTCACTTGCACTATTCTAGCCTATATTACATCCTGCCAAACAGCTACAGTCATAACTCCCAACCATTTCCACTGCACTCTCATCAACTCCCTTCAAACACCCACTACACAATTTCATTACCCCAACCACAAACTACAAACACCCACTACATAATTTCATTACCCCAACCACAAACTACCTCCTCCCAGTACAACTACTCAATTACCAAACCCCCATCACATTTGAACACAAAATATCCATAAAATGCAACAAAATGTTTACTGCATATATATATATATATATATATATATATATATATATATATATATATAAAACATATTCTCAACATTTTCTCTAAACTTGCTCTCAGTGGAGATGTGCACCCCAACCCTGGCCCCACAAATCACCAACATCTCAACAAACCCCCTTCCAACTAACACACCCATCACCCAAATCACAAACAAAAAAAACCCCAAAGGACCTCCTCATTATGTCTCTTAACATTAGAAGCATCTGTAATAAAATTAAAGACCTCCATGCCTACATAAGCCTCTACTCTCCTGGCATCCTTATCCTAACCAAATTGTGGCTCAAACCTCACATCAAAAGCGAGGAAATACTTCCTCCTGGATAGAACATCCTCCATAACAGCAGACTATCCAGAAAAGGAGGAAGTGTGGCACTGTTGTACAATCACCACCTCAATATCCAAATTCTCTCCAATTCAGCTCCCCAGTTTGACAAGGAAGAAACACTTGAAACCTCCCTCAAATTAAACCCTAACAAATCAATCAACATTATAGGGTGCTATTTCCCACCAGGCCAAAATATACATACCCTTGAAAACCTACTAGACTGGGCCAATCTCTCCCTACCGCCAAAAAACCATCATCCTCGGGGACTTTAACATCAATTGGCTATCCTGCAATAGCAAACATCCAGCCCTCCACCTAAATCTTTATGGTTTCTCTCAGCTAATACAAACCCCTACTAAGATCAATAAAAACCCCAATAACCACACCATTCTTGACTGGTCCTTAGCTAACAAAGCCCCCCACACCTACCTAGCAGGCTGTTTACCTGACTCCCTCAGTGATCATTCCCCAACCTTCCTACTAAAAAAATCACATTAATGATTGCAAACCCATTACCCACAGATTTATTCGCAATAAAGCTAATTTTATCCCCAACTCTTTCACCTCTTCCCTCCAGAAAGTAAACTGGTAACCTCTAAAGTACCTCAACCTAGATGAAGCAGTCCAGCAGAAACACCAGAATCAGAATGAAGAGCTCCCCTAGCTACAAAAACACACCAGGGGCCTTATGAAAACCAGGTTTAAAACATGGGAACGCTGTTGCATAACTAAAAACCCCTCAGACAGACAACTTTTCCTTGAACTACATAACAAGGTTAAAAATTAAGTAAAAGCAGAAAAAGCCCTTTTCTATCAGACTTCCTTAAACTCCTCCCAAAACAACCCCAAGCAATTTTGGTCCACTATTAACTCTGTACTCTGCCCAGGAAAAGTAAGCATCCCCCTTACCAACCACCCCTCTTCTCCACCAGTAGCATTGCTGATTCCTTCAATAAACACTTCACAGAATCCATTATATCCCTAACAAAAAAACACTTCCCTACATTAATTCCCCCCTCAGCCAACCCCAAGCCACCCCTCCCTACCTTCTCTCTCCACAGTACCCACTTCCTACATAAAAAGACTCATGAGAAAACTAAAACCCACAAAACTAGCAGCTGACTGCCTGCCCGCTGAATACCTAAAGATAGCAGCTGATGTCCTAGCTTATCCCATTTCCATATTAATCAACCACTCCATATCTAAATCCTATGTACCCACGCTATGGAAAATATCACGCATCATTCCCCTCCACAAAGGTGGCCCCTCATCTGACCTCTCCATCTACCGCCCCATTGCCATCCTCTCCCGCCTCTACAAGATGCTTGAAAAATGCATCAACTCACAGGTCTCCAATTTCTTCCTTAACAATAACCTCCTCTCCAATACCCAGCATGGTTTCAGACCACACCACAGCATGACAACTGCTCTCCTCTCCTTCACCAACACTATCCTCCATCACAAAAACAATGGCCTCCTCTCCTCTGCTGTATTTCTGGATCTATCTAAAGCCTTTGACATTGTGTCACACAATCTACTACTCTCTGCTCTATCCAACCTCTCTTTCTCCACGCCAGCCACAAACTGGTTCCACAGCTATCTATAAGGCCACCAGCAATCAGTCATCTAGGACAACAAGCTATCCCCTCACCTCCCTGTTACTCTCGGGGTTCCCCAAGGCTCCATTCTTGGCCCCCAACATTTCTCCCTTTTCACCAACAACCTGCACACTGCCACCAAACATGCCTCCCTCATACAGTATGCAGATGATTCCACCCTCATCTGCTCAGCCCCAACTCTAACAGAACTCCAACAGATCACCAAAGAATCTTTCTCTTCAGTTGAAAGCTGGCTATCTAACGCCCAGCTTCTCCTCAATCCAAATAAAACCAAACTCTTCATCTTCCAATCCTCCAGTTCTACCCCAAACACCTCACATTTCACTGTTCAAGCCAAGGATAATACCTCCATTTCACCAACTGCCCACACAAAACTACTTGGCGTACTGATAGACAATAATCTCAAATTTGACACCCACATATCATTAATAATAAAAAAGTTCATAAAAAATGGGTGCCTTATATAGAAGCCACCAATACCTCACAAACCAGCAAGAATCTCTATCGCCAAGTCCCAACTAATCTCCACCCTACTCTATGCATCACCCATATTTACTAATCAGACAGTCAGACCTACATAAACTCGAAGCCTGCTACAATAAAAATCGCAAAATTTGCCACTGGTGCCTCCTACCGCAGTCACCACAGTCTCCCCCTTAGAAACCTTGACTGGCTTGAACTTCCACAACTCCTACACCAAACAACTCACGTTTGCTCAAACTAGTAAATCACCCTCTCCGTATCCCATTGCTCCATACAACTCTCAAACCCTACCACTCTTCTAGACTACTACGCTCCTGCAACAGAAATCTACTCCAGGTCACCAAAGCCAAAAACTCAGCAAGTGAAGCACCTTTTTCCTGCTCTATATCCAAGCTCTGGAACAACCTTCGCATTGCCATAACTACTCTTCCTTCCCGCAGTCTTTTCAAGACTGCACTTAAATCGCCCTAATTTCTCACTGGCTTTGTCCTTGTCCAAACCCTGACTAATAACTCCCCCCCTCAACCCTTCTCTCCTTTTCCAGATTTAGATAGAGTATCCTCTCTATCACTATAAAACTGAACATTACTCACCGCTTGTTAATCCTTCCAGGATTTAGTTATCTTTTAATGGATTATTATTGTTATCTAGAATCTGTCTAAGAAAATTTGTAGCACTGTTTTATTTATTTCTCAATGTTTGTAATTAGAGCTTACTACTCAATTGTACTGATTGCTCCTGTATTTCTCCATGTCATGAACACTTCTACTGTATACATACCTTTATTGTTATTGTTTTCCCATCTAACATGTCTTTCTGTGGAGCTTTTCTCCCCAGGCCACCGCTGAAAAAGGACCTGTGTCCAGCCGGAATTTCCTGGTAAACAAATGTAAATAAATAAATAATCAATCTGCAGTCAGCCTGTTCGACACTTGAATGTCCTCAAATATGTGTGGAACTCTTCTTAGTGGGGTCTTGTTTCCACCAAAAGTCAAAAAATGCTACTTGATTGTTTTCAAGATACACATGCGTACAGGTATGCATTTATATGTCTTACTGTTTTCATAGAGCTTCATAGCTTCATAGATTAGTACTAAGCTAATTGCCCTTGCGAGCCATTTAGGCCTAGCCAATTATCCCTTGTGAGACACAAATACAACGTGCAGGGTTTGAAAGGCAAACACCTTAACCATTAGGCCACCCTCCCCACCCTTTCATGCACATAAGTAAGATTTCAATAGTAAGTAAAACTATTTTTGAACTCATCAGTAAACAAAAACAAGTCTTTTCACTTCAAGAACCAGTAGTAATATTTACCATCTTTACTCAGTGAAATTTCTCACAGCAAGGCAAATACAACAGTATTAGGCGGGTAGTTTAACTTGGCAAAATTAAGAAACAGTTCCTCAGGTATCTGCGCCTCGAACAGGCAAACACCAACAAACCTAATTCAGGCAGGCTGGAATTCCTGCCTTAAAGAAAGCAGGATTCTGTTCCACACTAAGATGAGCTCCTCCTTTCACACGAAGTCCCTGATTCTCCTACCAGAATTCCCTCTAGGACTAAATGCAAGCAAATCTACTTTCATTAGAAACAACCAACCCTAACTATCATACAGATTGGAACAGCTGCCCTCATGAGCTTCTGTGTCAGATTTCTACTGCACTGTCATGCTCCCCCAAGTGAATATCCTAGGCTCAGCGCTGACATAACATTTGTCTGTCATCACCCCTTAGTGTTCAGTGCTGAGACAGTCACTATATTATTATTGTCCTTGTCCCCCACGGCACAACGGAAAAGGAGAGAAGACCGTGCAGTTCACATAGCCAGTTAACACATGAATAAAATTAAAGTAATACCATTTACAAAGTCAGTGCATTCTACGTGTGGCAGAGGCTTTGGGCTTTATCTGGGCTCTCACTTTCTCACATTTGTTTTCCTCCTTTGACTCCTGCCTAGGATGGAAGACCCTCCTGCTTATCATCCCATGCTGGTTTCTCTCATTTGTAGATCTCCTGTTTGAAATGAAGGTCTCAAACTTCCTCCTTCCTTGTAAGATGAAAACGCTGTAGCTCTGACATTTTAGGCATTCCAAAACAAATGTCCTCCAAGTACAAACAATGACAATACAGGTCCGAGCAGGTGATTTTATGTACAAAGACAAGCTGAAATCTTAATTTTCTTCAGCATTAAGAGTAGCTCTCCTATAAAACCTGCCAAGACTGAAATTTGAACTGCAGAAGCAGCAGGAAAATGTGTATTATGGCCTTCTAGCTCACAGCACTGGTGCCACTGTACAAGCCTGCAGGGGTGCAGATGCCCCAGGTGAGAGAAGCTAAATAGTGAATGATCTGTACATTAAGAAGACCATCAGGAGGGAGATCCCAGCTGTTACCTACTGCAGAAAGCCCCCAACTTAAAATTAAAGTTTGATTTTATACGTTGCCAGGGATACTGGCTACAAAAAGTACTTTGTGTTGTTAAGTGCATTATAAATGCTCCTCAAAAGCACTCTAAACACAAAAGAAATAATTCCACTGCAATGGATCAAACGAAAATCACACAAACTACCTGATCACAATTGATAAAACAATGACTCCCTACTTAATTATTGGTACTCAAAATGCTGACTTTCAAAACACCAAAGAAAAAGACAGGTGCAGAGTGAAATTTTAACCTTACAATTCTCATTTAAACTTTTTTTTGGAGCGGACAAATCGCCCTGCACCCCCCCCCCCAAAAATTTGCATTATCAACACAGATTACCATAACTGAGTAAAGAAAATTTCCTGAGAAATCATGACCTCCGACTTGAAAGTCTGCATGTTCAGTCATTTAGTCTGCACATTCTGGGTCCTGCTATTGCTAGTCCTTACATTTTAAGTGTTCACCTCAAGCAGTACCTCCCCCAAAACAAAATGCTTAACATCAACTTGGCAGGTGCAACCACCCCATGAGGGAATGTCAAGGGACTTTCTCCCACCTTAGTGATGTATAGTAGCTCCATGTTTGCACAATATGAGGAAAGAAAACCCTTATAGAGTGACCACTGTGCATGCTTGAACCTTGACTTCTCAAATTCAAGTTTGTCAACAACAAACATGATCAGAGAAACAAATGAAATGGGATAATGGGATGAGGGAATTGGTGACTGATTAGATGACCATATGTAGTAAAGCCATAGTACATGCGTTTTGGGAGAAATTGTCTACATGCATGGCTACTGATGTCCATGATTTTCAAATTCCCCCCATCCATCAATAAAGAATCCATCATCTGTGAACAGTACTGTAGAACTGAAGTAGTGTTCAAGTATACGACAGAAACAAACTGAAGGCAAAATACCCAGTAGTAACAACTAAGGAAGCAAAGGTCACTCTGTATGAATGGAGGCAGCCCAGCATATACCAAACTATTTGTACTGTGAAGACTTCTTGCAAATTCAACAGTGTGACATAAAAACTACCGGGTCAATAATACATTAACAAAAAAATTGTGAGTGGACATAGTAAGATTGTGGGTAACTGCAGTAATACTCAAAACATCACTCTGTCGTGAATATATATAAGCAGAAAAGATTTAAGACATGACTAGAAAATAAAAGTACAGGACACATCCTGATTAATCAGGAAATTCCCAGTGTCAGCAATTCACTGCTACTAAACAAACAGGCTGTACAAATGAAACTGAAAAGAAATGAAGTATAAAAACAGGACAACAGCATCAAGGATCCTGAACCCTGTAATTTCTAAGAAAAACACACAAAACACAACTGAAGACTTAAAAGCAATAAATACACGACCACAAGCTGTGTGAAAAAATTAGAAGAGGGAGAAGCACTAAACATTTTCTAATATACTTTCTTGGGTAATGTAACACCTACAAAAACAATTCAAAGGAATTCAGAGATGATCAGATATCCAGATCTGGGTCTCAAATTCAAAAACTTTACTGCAGTCTTTTCTTTACAATAAACGCAGTCCCACAGATGCATACAAAATCATAAAATATCAAGATTTGCAAGCAGAAATTAGAGCAATGTGGAAGAAAGATACCCAGACAGTTCCAATAGTAGTAGCAGTAGGTCTTACAAAAAAAAAGAATCTACAATCGTATTTAGATATGTTACTGACACATGCAACTCTGTACAAATTGCACAAGGAGTCATTACTGGGCATACTGCGGGTGCTGCAAAGAGCACTTTTGTCTGACAAAGATTGAAACAATACTTGTTTCATGAACTTTAGTGATATTTAGACTTGGGAATGGGGTGCATTCCCGTCATGCTATTAGAAACAGAAAAGATTTGGAGAAATATAAAAAAGAAAATACATACAGGCTGTAAACTCTATACATTATGTAAATACTTGAACATATTACATACATGCTTGTGTAGTCTGACACGCGCACACACCCACACACACCTATCCCTTCCATCAGACTTCATTCCACCAAGTACAAAAGGAAGCTGTCATGTTCCATCAAAATCAGCAATTTTAGTGAATGATAATCATCAGAAGGGATAAGGGGGTTTTGCATTATGACTACTGTTCTGAGAACTTGACAAAAGCAAATTAAGAGGTGCAGGGTATGTCAGCCTCCAGCAAGAGACCATTTTTGTTTTTATTGTATGATTTGACATTTACTAAGCGAGACACAGAGGTTAGGGAGATGACATAAGTAAGGGTATTGGAGGGAAGGAATACAATTACTAAGCTAATGGCCCGAGGGCCCTTACAAGCCTAGCCAAGTTCTACCCTTACTTTCACAAGCAGCATCTATTGCCCCTGTCCAAGAGGGACACAGGTGGAACCACCGGGGGGAATTTACAGCTACCCATCCAATTCTCCAAACTGCATTTGAAAAGGGCCAATGAGGTGCTCTGTTCGACATGAAGTGGGAGTTTGTTCCGAAGGTGTGGTAACCTCTGGGAAACAAATCTGCCCCTTAAGCACGTTCATTAATCTCATATACCAGGATAAGGTCTTTACAGCGAGTAAACCATGTACCATTTGACTTATGGAGATGCAGCATTTCCAGTAAAGCAGGATCAGGGATTACCTTGAATGCAAGGCAGAGGTCGCCTCTGTTCGGTTTCATACAGACTACTCAGTGACAGTGATTTCAGACAATCCACATAGGACAGATGCTGAAGACCTAGAACCTTCTTTGTGAGGAACATTTGTGGTCTCTCCAATTGCTGCAGGTGCTTGGAAAGGTACATATCAAAAGGAGCGCTGTACTCTATTGGCAATGCCCTCATATGAGCAAAGCAATACAGAATGAGCTTCTTACCACTGCGGAGACACAGAGATCAAAGGCAAGGTTGCAGTCAACCTGTGTCCAGGTCTCTCACCAGTGAGTGCCTACTTAAGGTGTGGCTACTGATGCAGTAGTTAAGCAGGAATATCGCCCTCACCAAAAGAGATGGTGCATTTTTTGCATTGAATTTAAGGCCATGACTTTGCCACCAATCATTTGTTTGTGTAAGTCCCTCTTGTAGGATGGTGACATCATTTGGAGATTCTATGACCACTCCCAGTTTGCAGTCATCAGCAAACTATCAGCAACAGACCTTTAGCTTATGTTTGTACTTTGGAGAAATAGATTCCAAACAGAGGTCCCAGGACTGATGCCTGTGGAATATCACTGGTTACAGGTCTGCTGTTGGAGGTAGAACCCATATAGTCAAATTAGGGGGATCCATCAGTAAGCCAGTTAATGACCCATCTAATGATATAAGGGTTGATACATAGCTGGGTGAGTTTCTCAAGGATGCCTGAGTGGGGGAGTGTCAAATGCCTTAGCTACGTCTAGGTAAGCTGAATGCACAGATTGCCCCTCATCCAGGGCCTGGGATGTTATCAGGTCCCAATACATGCAGTGTTCCTGGCCTTACAGAGGGCATTAACAACCTGCTCTTTAGCAATAGAAGGTAGGGAACAGGAAGCAGGGATGTCATGGGGTACATGTGCCGGGGACAGGGGAGTGAAGTTTTCACAGAACCCGTCGGCCAACAGGGGGCCAACAGGTTAGCTATGTCCACAGGCTCAGTATATGCGGTATCATTAACTACCAGTTACACACAAATCTGGGCCTCTCCTTTTAGGTTACAGATATAACTAAAGAATGCCTTCTGGTTGTCCTTACTTAAGGAAGCTAACATGGATAGTTTGCTTTGCAGGACTTCAAAATAAGTCATATTCGCTTGTTTAAGCTGATGAGCGAGTGTTTCCAGTTTAGGATTTGCTTCCTCTTACTCTTGGGTAGCAATTTCTTCCTCTTATTGTAAAACCTGTTAATGGCAGTTCTCCACCAAGCAGGTTTGCTCTTTGAGGAGCTTATTTTGGTCTTATCAGGTATGGCCGATTCAATGCACTTATATAGGTGTCTGTATAAAGCACTGGTGTAGAAGTCAGCATAGTTCCCAGTTCCATCTAAGGGGGGAGATGCAGAGATGCTATTTATACCATCCCATAAGAGGTTATAATCTGCTTTGGAGAAGTTTTGCTTAGTTTAGTTGCTGCTGGGGGTGGGGTATGATGCTTCAAATGAGACTCATCTGTGGTATGATCTCACTAGGAAAGACCTCTCAGTGGAGGTGCTATAGTGCTCCCCATATTGGTAAGCACCAAATACAGGATGCCAACACCCACTGTGGGGGGTGTCAACCAGCTGGTCCAGGACACTGGAGCTAACAAAGTTGAGGAACCTTTGGGCACATGAGTTTGAGCATGAGTAATTCACCCAGTCCATGAATGGGTAGCTGAACTCACCCAAAACCATGCTGTTTAGCTGTATCATGACAAACTCAAGTGGATCCAAATAGACAGAGTGGGTGTCCTGATTCAAGGACAGGGTCCTGCAGCTGGCAATGGACTTGAATAGGTGTCCTACCAGCAATCAATTGCACCTGAAGTATCTCCAGGGAATCATGCTGCTTGAGTCTGGAGATGTATCCATCTTTAATGAAAATCGATACACCAGCTCCTTTAGTTTTCATGCCTTCAGTTTGTGCTCTAAATGTGTGCAAGTAGGTGTAACCTGGTATGGCTTGGGTGCTCTAGCAAGCCTTGAACAGGGTCTTAGTGACAGCACAAATGTCTTCGTCTTCCAAAGTGAGGACTGCTTCCAGTGATTGCAGTTTTGGGTTAAAAAGCCTCACATTTAGCAGCATAACCTTGAGGTTGTTTTTAGATGGGGTTTTTACATCATGTCCTTGAGACACTGCTTAAAAAAGGCACTATGGGGGTGGCGAGAGCCTTAGCCAGTAGCTGAAATCCCAGGGCTGACAGATGAAGACAATCTCTAGCAAAGCACAGAGGTCTGTCAAGCATGTCATTCCAGGCTGACAAATACTGGATCCCCTTAAAATAACACTGAAAACTAAGCCAATTATTGAAATCAATCATTTTTTGTTTGTATTGAGGCATCACCCAAGGTGAAGGTAAAATGCTGCTAAAGGCTAGGGTCATACCTACTTGAGGCACAGTCCGAGAGCTCAGGTCATGTCTCTCTTCATATAGTTCAGAGAGGTACTTACCAAGTTGCTCATACCAACATGGACTATGACAGAGTCATAACGGTACTTGTTGTTGAAAGACTTGAGTGCAAGTGGGATATGACGAATCCTGGCACCTAACAGACAGCTGACCATGACCTTGTCCTTTTCCAGCCTGGTGAGAGGGACATCTGCGTGTCTGACGATGGAATCTCCTGTGACTAATATGTTTGGTTTTGTGGCTTCCCTTAAGGGTTTGACAGGGGAGACACTGGTACGCGAGCTACTATGTGTATTATGTTCTGCAGAGGAAGTATGTGTAGTGCGATTGTGTTTGCATTGGGAGGTCTCAGGTGTTTACGTAGGTTTTTGGTGAGGACCTCTGCATATGCAGGTGTGTGTGATGTGGTGTTAGGTGGAGTAGAAGGTGGTGTATGCATGCTGACAACCCGCTCATTATCATACGTACTAACTGGTGTGTGAAAGCATGGATTCAAATTTCTTAATTAAGTTGCTTCTCTCACATGTTGAGTTTATGTGGACTAAGAGTAGAGGGTTGTCGATGAACATGAGGCAGTTCCTACACTGCCTCAGGATGCCCATGCAAACCAAGCCGGCTGGGGAAACTGTGGGAAAATGTCTGTACATAGTGTTCGGTAAATTTATATCGTAAGGAAAAGAGATCGCACTTAGGAATGGCTAGTGGGTGAGAAGCATGTTGGTACTTCTGAGGCTAGGCTTAGTGTTCCACCTGACAGCAGAGCAGGGCCATGAAAAGCCTCTGGAGGACCACAAGCTAAGTGCCAAGGGAAAATTTAATAAGCAAAACAATTGCATCTAAACCACCAACGGTGATCAAAGCTATGCAGCAGTGCTCGATGGTGTGCAACACGCAGACAAGTGTAAATGCAGACCTAAAACAAAACAAGAGAACCCTTTTAATTAAAACTAGACAATAAAGATGCTGTCTCTGAGCACTACTCCAATCACCATCTGTAACTGCAAGATGAACGCAGCATGTGCAAGACATCAGGAGAGAGAGAAAAAAAAACAGAGACCTGTTTTTAGTGCAATAAGTCTCAATGATTACTTACAGCAGACTTGTGTGTGTGTGTGTGTCTGTGTATATAAATATATATATATATATATATATATATATATA